>NW_027592812.1:0-45000 GCF_964213995.1 Mustelus asterias
GGAACAGGAGGAGGCCCCATTCAGCCCCTACTCCAGCCTGTTGGACATGAACAGGAGGAGGCCCCATTCAGCCCCTTCTCCAGCCTGTTACATAGGAACAGGAGGAGGCCCCATTCAGCCCCTTCTCCAGTCTGTTGCACAGGAACAGGAGGAGGCCATGCAGCCCCTTCTCCAGCCTGTTACACAGGAACAGGAGGAGGCCCCATTCAGCCTCTTCTCCAGCCTGTTACACAGGAACAGGAGGAGGCCCCATTCAGCCTCTTCTCCAGCCTGTTACACAGGAACAGGAGGAGGCCCCATTCAGCCTCTTCTCCAGCCTGTTCCACAGGAACAGGAGGAGGCCATTCAGCCCCTTCTCCAGCCTGTTACACAGGAACAGGAGGAGGCCCCATTCAGCCCCTTCTCCAGCCTGTTGGACAGGAACAGGAGGAGGCCATTCAGCCCCTTCTCCCGCCTGTTACACATTAACAGGAGGAGGCCATTCAGCCCCTTCTCCAGCCTCTTACAGAGGAACAGGAGGAGGCCCCATTCAGCCCCTACTCCAGCCTGTTGGACAGGAACAGGAGGAGGCCCCATTCAGCCCCTTCTCCAGCCTGTTACACAGGAACAGGAGGAGGCCATTCAGCCCCTTCTCCAGCCTGTTACACAGGAACAGGAGGAGGCCCCATTCAGCCCCTTCTCCAGTCAGTTACACAGGGCGGAGGAGGAGGCCATTCAGCCCCTTCTCCAGTCTGTTACACAGGAACAGGAGGAGGCCATTCAGCCCCTTCTCCAGCCTGTTACACAGGAACAGGAGGACGCCCCATTCAGCCCCTTCTCCAGCCTGTTACACAGGAACAGTAGGAGGCCCCATTCTTCTCCAGCCTGTTACACAGGAACCGGAGGAGGCCCCATTCAGACCCTTCTCCGGCCTGTTACACAGGAGCAGGAGGAGGCCATTCAGCCCCTTCTCCGCCCTGTGACACAGGAACAGGAGGAGGCCATTCAGCCCCTTCTCCAGCCTGTTACACAGGAACAGGAGGAGGCCCCATTCAGCCCCTTCTCCAGCCTGTTACACAGGAACAGGAGGAGGCCATTCAGCCTCTTCTCCAGCCTGTTACACAGGAACTGGAGGAGGCCATTCAGCCCATTCTCCAGCCTGTTACACAGGAACAGGAGGAGGCCATTCAGCCCCTTCTCCAGCCTGTTACACAGGAACAGGAGGATGCCATTCAGCCCCTTCTCCAGACTGTTACACAGGAACAGGAGGAGGTCATTCAGCCCCTTTTTCAGACTGTTACACAGGAACAGGAGGAGGCCATTCAGCCCCTTCTCCAGCCTGTTACACAGGAACAGGAGGAGGCCCCATTCAGCCCCTTCTCCAGCCTGTTACACAGGAACAGGAGGAGGCCCCATTCAGCCCCTTCTCCAGCCTGTTACACAGGAACAGGAGGATGCCCCATTCAGCCCCTTCTCCAGCCTCTTACACAGGAACAGGAGGAGGCCATTCAGCCCCTTCTCCAGCCTGTTACACAGGAACAGGAGGAGGCCCCATTCAGCCCCTTCTCCAGCCTGTTGGACAGGAACAGGAGGAGGCCATTCAGCCCCATCTCCAGCCTGTTAGACAGGAACAGGAGGAGGCCATTCAGCCCCTTCTCCAGCCCCTTACACTGGAACAGCAGGAGGCCCCATTCAACCCCTACTCCAGCCTGTTGGATAGGAACATGAGGAGGCCCCATTCAGCCCCTTCTCCAGCCTGTTACACAGGAACAGGAGGAGGCCCCATTCAGCCCCTTCTGAAGTCAGTTACACAGGGAAGAGGAGGAGTCCATTCAGCCCCTTCTCCAGCCTGTTACACAGGAACAGGAGGAGGCCCCATTCAGCCCCTTCTCCAGCCTGTTACACAGGAACATGAGGAGGCCATTCAGCCCCTTCTCCAGCCTGTTACACAGGAACAGGAGGAGGCCATTCAGCCCCTTCTCCAGCCTGTTACACAGGAACAGGAGGAGGCCATTCAGCCCCTTCTCCAGCCTGTTACACAGGAACAGGAGGAGGCCATTCAGCCCCTTCTCCTGCCTGTTACACAGGAACAGGAGGAGGCCATTCAGCCCCTTCTCCAGCCTGTTGGACAGGAACAGGAGGAGGCCATTCAGCCCCTTCTCCCGCCTGTCACACAGGAACAGGAGGAGTCCATTCAGCCCCTTCTCCAGCCTCTTACAGAGGAACAGGAGGAGGCCCCATTCAGCCCCTACTCCAGCCTGTTGGACAGGAACAGGAGGAGGCCCCATTCAACCCCTACTCCAGCCTGTTGGAAAGGAACATGAGGAGGCCATTCAGCCCCTTCTCCAGCCTGTTACACAGGAACAGAAGGAGGCCCCATTCAGCCCCTTCTGAAGTCAGTTACACAGGGAAGAGGAGGAGTCCATTCAGCCCCTTCTCCAGTCTGTTACACAGGAACAGGAGGAGGCCCCATTCAGCCCCTTCTCCAGCCTGTTACACAGGAACAGGAGGAGGCCCCATTCAGCCTCTTCTCCAGCCTGTTACACATTAAGAGGAGGAGGCCATTCAGCCCCTTCTCCAGCCTGTTACACAGGAACAGGAGGAGGCCATTCAGCATCTTCTCCAGCCTGTTACACAGGAACAGGAGGAGGCCATTCAGCCCCTTCTCCAGCCTGTTACACAGGAACAGGAGGAGGCCATTCAGCCCCTTCTCCAGCCTCTTACAGAGGAACAGGAGGAGGCCCCATTCAGCCCCTACTCCAGCCTGTTGGACATGAACAGGAGGAGGCCCCATTCAGCCCCTTCTCCAGCCTGTTACATAGGAACAGGAGGAGGCCCCATTCAGCCCCTTCTCCAGTCTGTTACACAGGAACAGGAGGAGGCCATGCAGCCCCTTCTCCAGCCTGTTACACAGGAACAGGAGGAGGCCCCATTCAGCCTCTTCTCCAGCCTGTTACACAGGAACAGGAGGAGGCCCCATTCAGCCTCTTCTCCAGCCTGTTACACAGGAACAGGAGGAGGCCCCATTCAGCCTCTTCTCCAGCCTGTTCCACAGGAACAGGAGGAGGCCATTCAGCCCCTTCTCCAGCCTGTTACACAGGAACAGGAGGAGGCCATTCAGCCCCTTCTCCAGCCTGTTACACAGGAACAGGAGGAGGCCATTCAGCCCCTTCTCCAGCCTGTTACACAGGAACAGGAGGAGGCCATTCAGCCCCTTCTCCAGCCTGTTGGACAGGAACAGGAGGAGGCCATTCAGCCCCTTCTCCCGCCTGTTACACAGGAACAGGAGGAGGCCATTCAGCCCCTTCTCCAGCCTCTTACAGAGGAACAGGAGGAGGCCCCATTCAGCCCCTACTCCAGCCTGTTGGACAGGAACAGGAGGAGGCCCCATTCAGCCCCTTCTCCAGCCTGTTACACAGGAACAGGAGGAGGCCCCATTCAGCCTCTTCTCCAGCCTGTTACACAGGAACAGGTGGAGGCCATTTAGCCCCTTCTCCAGCCTGTAACACAGGAACAGGAGGAGGCCCCATTCAGCCCCTTCTCCAGCCTGTTACACAGGAATAGGAGGAGGTCCCATTCAGCCCCTTCTCCAGCCTGTCCAGCATTTCTAAATGGAGGGCTGTGACAAGTGTTCCTCAGGGATCGGTGCTGGGACCTTTGCTGTTTGTAATATATTATAAATGATTTCGTTGAAAATGTAACTGGATTGATTAGTAAGTTTGCGGACCACACAAAGCTTGGTGGGTTTGCGGATAGTGATGAGCACCATCGGAGGTTACAGCAGGATATAGATCAGTTGGAGACTTGGGCGGAGAGATGGCAGATGGAGTTTAATCCGGACAAATGTGAGGTAATGCATTTTGGAAGGTCTAATACAGATAGGAAATATACAGTAAATGGCAGAACCCTGAAGAGTATTGATAGGCAGAGGGATCTGGGTGTACAGGTACACAGGTCACTGAAAGTGGCAACGCAGGTGGAGAAGGTAGTCAAGAAGGCATACGGCATGCTTGCCTTCATCGGCCAGGGTATTGAGTTTAAAAATTGGCAAGTCATGTTGCAGCTTTATAGAACCTTAGTTAGACCGCACTTGGAATATAGTGTTCAATTCTGGTCGCCACAGTACCAGAAGTATGTGGAGGCTTTGGAGAGGGTACAGAAAAGATTTACCAGGATGTTGCCTGGTATGGAGGGCATTAGCTATGAGGAGAGGTTGGAGAAACTCGGTTTGTTTTCACTGGAGTGATGGAGGTTGAGGGGCGACCTGATAGAAGTCTGCAAGATTATGAGAGGCATGGACAGAGTGGATAGTCAGAAGCTTTTTCCCAGGGTGAAAGAGTCCATTACTCGAGTCACAGGTTTAAGGTGCGAGGGGCAAGGTTTAAAGGAGATGTATGAGGCAGATTTTTTACACAGAGGGTGGTGGGTTTCTGGAACTCACTGCTGGGGGAGGTAGTGGAAGCGGATATGATCGTGACTTTTAAGGGACGTCTTGACAAATACATGAATAGGATGGGAATAGAGGGATCTGGTCCCCGGAAGGGTAGGGGGTTTTTGTTCAGTCGGGCAGCATGGTCGGAGGAGGCTTGGAGGGCCGAAGGGCCTGATCCTGTGCTGTAATTTTCTTTGTTCATTGTGACAAGGAACAGGAGGAGGCCATTCAGCCCCTTCCCCAGCTTGTTACACAGGGAACAGGAGGAGGCCCCATTCAGCCCCTTCCCCAGCTTGTTACACAGGGAACAGGAGGAGGCCCCATTCAGCCCCTTCCCCAGCTTGTTACACAGGGAACAGGAGGAGGCCCCATTCAGCCCCTTCTCCAGCTTGTTACACAGGAACAGGAGGAGGCCCCATTTAGCCCCTTCTCCAGCCTGTTACACAGGAACAGGAGGAGGCCATTCAGCCCCTTCTCCAGCCTGTTACACAGGAACAGGGGGAGGCCCCATTCAGCCCCTTCTCCAGCCTGTTACACTGGAACAGGAGGAGGCCCCATTCAGCCGCTTCTCCAGCCTGATACACAGGAACAGGAGGAGGCCCCATTCAGCCCCTTCTCCAGCCTGTTACACAGGAACAGGAGGAGGCCATTCAGCCCCTTCTCCAGCCTGTTACACAGGAACAGGAGGAGGCCCCATTCAGTCCCTTCTCCAGCCTGTTACACAGGAACAGGAGGAGGCCCCATTCTTCTCCAGCCTGTTACACAGGAACAGGAGGAGGCCATTCAGCCCCTTCTCCAGCCTGTTACACAGGAACAGGAGGAGGCCACATTCAGCCCCTTCTCCAGCCTGTTACACAGGAACAGGAGGAGGCCATTCAGCCCCTTCTCCAGCCTGTTACACAGGAACAGGGGGAGGCCATTCAGCCCCTTATCCAGCCAGTTGCACAGGAACAGGAGGAGGCCCGATTCAGCCCCTTCTCCAGCCTGTTACACAGGGACAGGAGGAGGCCCCATTCAGCCCCTTCTCCGGCCTGTTACACAGGAACAGGAGGAGGCCTCATTCTTCTCCGGCCTGTTACACAGGAACAGGAGGACGCCCCATTCTTCTCCGTCCTGTTACACAGGAACAGGAGGAGGCCCCATTCTTCTCCGGCCTGTTGAAAAGGAACAGGAGGAGGCCCCATTCTTCTCCAGCCTGTTACACAGGAACAGGAGGAGCTCCCATTCAGTCCCTTCTCCAGCCTGTTACAAAGGAACAGGAGGAGGCCCCATCAGCCCCTTCTCCAGCCTGTTACACAGGAACAGGAGGAGGCCCCATTCTTCTCCAGCCTGTTACACAGGAACAGGAGGAGGCCCCATTCAGTCCCTTCTCCAGCCTGTTACACAGGAACAGGAGGAGGCCATTCAGTCCCTTCTCCAGCCTGTTACACAGGAACAGGAGGAGGCCATTCAGCCCCTTCTCCGGCCTGTTACACAGAAGCAGGAGGAGTCCATTCAGCCCCTTCTCCGGCCTGTTACACAGGAACAGGAGCAGGCCATTCAGCCCCTTCTCCAGCCTGTTACACAGGAACAGGAGGAGGCCCCATTCAGTCCCTTCTCCAGCCTGTTACAAAGGAACAGGAGGAGTCCCCATTCTTCTCCAGCCTGTTACACAGGAACAGGAGGAGGCCCCATTCAGCCCCTTCTCCAGCCTGTTACACAGGAACAGGAGGAGGCCCCATTCAGCCCCTTCTCCAGCCTGTTACACAGGAACAGGAGGAGGCCCCATTTAGCCCATTCTCCAGCCTGTTACACAGGGAACAGGAGGAGGCCATTCAGCCCCTTCTCCAGCCTGTTCCACAGGAACAGGAGTAGGCCATTCAGCCCCTTCTCCAGCCTGTTACACAGGAACAGGAGGAGGCCCCATTCAGCCCCTTCTCCAGCCTGTTACACAGGAACAGGAGGAGGCCATTCAGCCCCTTCTCCAGCCTGTTACACAGGAACAGGAGGAGGCCATTCCGCCCCTTCTCCAGCCTGTTGCACACAAACAGGAGGAGGCCCCATTCAGCCCCTTGTCCAGCCTGTTACACAGGGACAGGAGGAGGCCCCATTCAACCCCTTCACCAGCCTGTTACACAGGAACAGGAGGAGGCCATTCCGCCCCTTCTCCAGCCTGTTGCACACGAACAGGAGGAGGCCCCATTCAGCCCCTTGTCCAGCCTGTTACACAGGGACAGGAGGAGGCCCCATTCAACCCCTTCACCAGCCTGTTACACAGGAACAGGAGGAGGCCCCATTCAGCCCCTTCTCCAGCCTGTTACACAGGAACAGGAGGAGGCCATTCAGCCCCTTCTCCGGCCTGTTACACAGGAGCAGGAGGAGGCCATTCAGCCCCTTCTCCGGCCTGTTGCACAGGAACAGGAGGAGGCCATTCAGCCCCTTCTCCAGCCTGTTACACAGGAACAGGAGGAGGCCCCATTCAGCCCCTTCTCCAGCCTGTTACACAGGAACAGGAGGAGGCCCCATTCAGCCCCTTCTCCAGCCTGTTACACAGGGAACTGGAGGAGGCCATTCAGCCCCTTCTCCAGCCTGTTACACAGGAACAGGAGGAGGCCATTCTGCCCCTTCTCCAGCCTCTTACAGAGGAACAGGAGGAGGCCCCATTCAGCCCCTACTCCAGCCTGTTGGACAGGAACAGGAGGAGGCCCCATTCAACCCCTACTCCAGCCTGTTGGAAAGGAACATGAGGAGGCCATTCAGCCCCTTCTCCAGCCTGTTACACAGGAACAGAAGGAGGCCCCATTCAGCCCCTTCTGAAGTCAGTTACACAGGGAAGAGGAGGAGTCCATTCAGCCCCTTCTCCAGTCTGTTACACAGGAACAGGAGGAGGCCCCATTCAGCCCCTTCTCCAGCCTGTTACACAGGAACAGGAGGAGGCCCCATTCAGCCTCTTCTCCAGCCTGTTACACATTAAGAGGAGGAGGCCATTCAGCCCCTTCTCCAGCCTGTTACACAGGAACAGGAGGAGGCCATTCAGCATCTTCTCCAGCCTGTTACACAGGAACAGGAGGAGGCCATTCAGCCCCTTCTCCAGCCTGTTACACAGGAACAGGAGGAGGCCATTCAGCCCCTTCTCCAGCCTCTTACAGAGGAACAGGAGGAGGCCCCATTCAGCCCCTACTCCAGCCTGTTGGACATGAACAGGAGGAGGCCCCATTCAGCCCCTTCTCCAGCCTGTTACATAGGAACAGGAGGAGGCCCCATTCAGCCCCTTCTCCAGTCTGTTCCACAGGAACAGGAGGAGGCCATGCAGCCCCTTCTCCAGCCTGTTACACAGGAACAGGAGGAGGCCCCATTCAGCCTCTTCTCCAGCCTGTTACACAGGAACAGGAGGAGGCCCCATTCAGCCTCTTCTCCAGCCTGTTACACAGGAACAGGAGGAGGCCCCATTCAGCCTCTTCTCCAGCCTGTTCCACTGGAACAGGAGGAGGCCATTCAGCCCCTTCTCCAGCCTGTTACACAGGAACAGGAGGAGGCCCCATTCAGCCCCTTCTCCAGCCTGTTGGACAGGAACAGGAGGAGGCCATTCAGCCCCTTCTCCCGCCTGTTACACAGGAACAGGAGGAGGCCATTCAGCCCCTTCTCCAGCCTCTTACAGAGGAACAGGAGGAGGCCCCATTCAGCCCCTACTCCAGCCTGTTGGACAGGAACAGGAGGAGGCCCCATTCAGCCCCTTCTCCAGCCTGTTACACAGGAACAGGAGGAGGCCCCATTCAGCCTCTTCTCCAGTCTGTTACACAGGAACAGGTGGAGGCCATTTAGCCCCTTCTCCAGCCTGTAACACAGGAACAGGAGGAGGCCCCATTCAGCCCCTTCTCCAGCCTGTTACACAGGAATAGGAGGAGGTCCCATTCAGCCCCTTCTCCAGCCTGTCCAGCATTTCTAAATGGAGGGCTGTGACAAGTGTTCCTCAGGGATCGGTGCTGGGACCTTTGCTGTTTGTAATATATTATAAATGATTTCGTTGAAAATGTAACTGGATTGATTAGTAAGTTTGCGGACCACACAAAGCTTGGTGGGTTTGCGGATAGTGATGAGCACCATCGGAGGTTACAGCAGGATATAGATCAGTTGGAGACTTGGGCGGAGAGATGGCAGATGGAGTTTAATCCGGACAAATCTGAGGTAATGCATTTTGGAAGGTCTAATACAGATAGGAAATATACAGTAAATGGCAGAACCCTGAAGAGTATTGATAGGCAGAGGGATCTGGGTGTACAGGTACACAGGTCACTGAAAGTGGCAACGCAGGTGGAGAAGGTAGTCAAGAAGGCATACGGCATGCTTGCCTTCATCGGCCAGGGTATTGAGTTTAAAAATTGGCAAGTCATGTTGCAGCTTTATAGAACCTTAGTTAGACCGCACTTGGAATATAGTGTTCAATTCTGGTCGCCACAGTACCAGAAGTATGTGGAGGCTTTGGAGAGGGTACAGAAAAGATTTACCAGGATGTTGCCTGGTATGGAGGGCATTAGCTATGAGGAGAGGTTGGAGAAACTCGGTTTGTTTTCACTGGAGTGATGGAGGTTGAGGGGCGACCTGATAGAAGTCTGCAAGATTATGAGAGGCATGGACAGAGTGGATAGTCAGAAGCTTTTTCCCAGGGTGAAAGAGTCCATTACTCGAGGCACAGGTTTAAGGTGCGAGGGGCAAGGTTTAAAGGAGATGTATGAGGCAGATTTTTTACACAGAGGGTGGTGGGTTTCTGGAACTCACTGCTGGGGGAGGTAGTGGAAGCGGATATGATCGTGACTTTTAAGGGACGTCTTGACAAATACATGAATAGGATGGGAATAGAGGGATCTGGTCCCCGGAAGGGTAGGGGGTTTTTGTTCAGTCGGGCAGCATGGTCGGAGCAGGCTTGGAGGGCCGAAGGGCCTGATCCTGTGCTGTAATTTTCTTTGTTCATTGTGACAAGGAACAGGAGGAGGCCATTCAGCCCCTTCCCCAGCTTGTTACACAGGGAACAGGAGGAGGCCCCATTCAGCCCCTTCCCCAGCTTGTTACACAGGGAACAGGAGGAGGCCCCATTCAGCCCCTTCCCCAGCTTGTTACACAGGGAACAGGAGGAGGCCCCATTCAGCCCCTTCTCCAGCTTGTTACACAGGAACAGGAGGAGGCCCCATTTAGCCCCTTCTCCAGCCTGTTACACAGGAACAGGAGGAGGCCATTCAGCCCCTTCTCCAGCCTGTTACACAGGAACAGGGGGAGGCCCCATTCAGCCCCTTCTCCAGCCTGTTACAATGGAACAGGAGGAGGCCCCATTCAGCCGCTTCTCCAGCCTGATACACAGGAACAGGAGGAGGCCCCATTCAGCCCCTTCTCCAGCCTGTTACACAGGAACAGGAGGAGGCCATTCAGCCCCTTCTCCAGCCTGTTACACAGGAACAGGAGGAGGCCCCATTCAGTCCCTTCTCCAGCCTGTTACACAGGAACAGGAGGAGGCCCCATTCTTCTCCAGCCTGTTACACAGGAACAGGAGGAGGCCCCATTCAGCCCCTTCTCCAGCCTGTTACACAGGAACAGGAGGAGGCCATTCAGCCACATCTCCGGCCTGTTACACAGAAGCAGGAGGAAGCCATTCAGCCCCTTCTCCGGCCTGTTACACAGGAACAGGAGGAGGCCATTCAGCCCCTTCTCCAGCCTGTTACACAGGAACAGGAGGAGGCCCCATTCAGCCCCTTCTCCAGCCTGTTACACAGGAACAGGAGGAGGCCCCATTCAGCCCCTTCTCCAGCCTGTTACACTGGGAACAGGAGGAGTCCATTCAGCCCCTTCTCCAGCCTGTTACACAGGAACAGGAGGAGGCCATTCAGCCCCTTCTCCAGCCTGTTACACAGGAACAGGAGGAGGCCACATTCAGCCCCTTCTCCAGCCTGTTACACAGGAACAGGAGGAGGCCATTCAGCCCCTTCTCCAGCCTGTTACACAGGAACAGGGGGAGGCCATTCAGCCCCTTATCCAGCCAGTTGCACAGGAACAGGAGGAGGCCCGATTCAGCCCCTTCTCCAGCCTGTTACACAGGGACAGGAGGAGGCCCCATTCAGCCCCTTCTCCGGCCTGTTACACAGGAACAGGAGGAGGCCTCATTCTTCTCCGGCCTGTTACACAGGAACAGGAGGACGCCCCATTCTTCTCCGTCCTGTTACACAGGAACAGGAGGAGGCCCCATTCTTCTCCGGCCTGTTGAAAAGGAACAGGAGGAGGCCCCATACTTCTCCAGCCTGTTACACAGGAACAGGAGGAGGCCCCATTCAGTCCCTTCTCCAGCCTGTTACAAAGGAACAGGAGGAGGCCCCATCAGCCCCTTCTCCAGCCTGTTACACAGGAACAGGAGGAGGCCCCATTCTTCTCCAGCCTGTTACACAGGAACAGGAGGAGGCCCCATTCAGTCCCTTCTCCAGCCTGTTACACAGGAACAGGAGGAGGCCATTCAGTCCCTTCTCCAGCCTGTTACACAGGAACAGGAGGAGGCCATTCAGCCCCTTCTCCGGCCTGTTACACAGGAGCAGGAGGAGTCCATTCAGCCCCTTCTCCGGCCTGTTACACAGGAACAGGAGCAGGCCATTCAGCCCCTTCTCCAGCCTGTTACACAGGAACAGGAGGAGGCCCCATTCAGTCCCTTCTCCAGCCTGTTACAAAGGAACAGGAGGAGGCCCCATTCAGCCCCTTCTCCAGCCTGTTACACAGGAACAGGAGGAGGCCCCATTCAGCCCCTTCTCCAGCCTGTTACACAGGAACAGGAGGAGGCCCCATTCAGCCCCTTCTCCAGCCTGTTACACAGGAACAGGAGGAGGCCCCATTTAGCCCATTCTCCAGCCTGTTACACAGGGAACAGGAGGAGGCCATTCAGCCCCTTCTCCAGCCTGTTCCACAGGAACAGGAGTAGGCCATTCAGCCCCTTCTCCAGCCTGTTACACAGGAACAGGAGGAGGCCCCATTCAGCCCCTTCTCCAGCCTGTTACACAGGAACAGGAGGAGGCCATTCAGCCCCTTCTCCAGCCTGTTACACAGGAACAGGAGGAGGCCATTCCGCCCCTTCTCCAGCCTGTTGCACACGAACAGGAGGAGGCCCCATTCAGCCCCTTGTCCAGCCTGTTACACAGGGACAGGAGGAGGCCCCATTCAACCCCTTCACCAGCCTGTTACACAGGAACAGGAGGAGGCCCCATTCAGCCCCTTCTCCAGCCTGTTACACAGGAACAGGAGGAGGCCATTCAGCCCCTTCTCCGGCCTGTTACACAGGAGCAGGAGGAGGCCATTCAGCCCCTTCTCCGGCCTGTTGCACAGGAACAGGAGGAGGCCATTCAGCCCCTTCTCCAGCCTGTTACACAGGAACAGGAGGAGGCCCCATTCAGCCCCTTCTCCAGCCTGTTACACAGGAACAGGAGGAGGCCCCATTCAGCCCCTTCTCCAGCCTGTTACACAGGGAACAGGAGGAGGCCATTCAGCCCCTTCTCCAGCCTGTTACACAGGAACAGGAGGAGGCCATTCAGCCCCTTCTCCAGCCTGTTACACAGGAACAGGAGGAGGCCCCATTCAGCCCCTTCTCCAGCCTGTTACACAGGAACAGGAGGAGGCCATTCAGCCCCTTCTCCAGCCTGTTACACAGGAACAGGAGGAGGCCATTCAGCCCCTTCTCCAGCCTGTTACACAGGAACAGGAGGAGGCCCCATTCAGCCCCTTCTCCAGCCTGTTACACAGGAACAGGAGGAGGCCATTCAGCCCCTTCTCCAGCCTGTTACACAGGAACAGGAGGAGGCCCCATTCAGCCCCTTCTCCAGCCTGTTACACAGGAACAGGAGGAGGCCCCATTCAGCCCCTTCTCCAGCCTGTTACACAGGAACAGGAGGAGGCCATTCAGCCCCTTCTCCAGCCTGTTACACAGGAACAGGAGGAGGCCCCATTCAGCCCCTTCTCCAGCCTGTTACACAGGAACAGGAGGAGGCCATTCAGCCCCTTCTCCAGCCTGTTACACAGGAACAGGAGGAGGCCATTCAGCCCCTTCTCCAGCCTGTTACACAGGAACAGGAGGAGGCCCCATTCAGCCCCTTCTCCAGCCTGTTAAACAGGAACAGGAGGAGGCCATTCAGCCCCTTCTCCAGCCTGTTACACAGGAACAGGAGGAGGCCATTCAGCCCCTTCTCCAGCCTGTTGCACAGGAACAGGAGGAGGCCCCATTCAGCCCCTTCTCCAGCCTGTTACACAGGAACAGGAGGAGGCCATTCAGCCCCTTCTCCGGCCTGTTTCACAGGAGCAGGAGGAGGCCATTCAGCCCCTTCTCCAGCCTGTTACACAGGAACAGGAGGAGGCCCCATTCAGCCCCTTCTCCAGCCTTTTACACAGGAACAGGAGGAGGCCCCTTTCAGCCCCTTCTCCAGCCTGTTACACAGGAACAGGAGGAGGCCATTCAGCCCCTTCTCCGGCCTGTTACACAGGAGCAGGAGGAGGCCATTCAGCCCCTTCTCCAGCCTGTTACACAGGAACAGGAGGAGGCCATTCAGCCCCTTCTCCAGCCTGTTACACAGGAACAGGAGGAGGCCATTCAGCCCCTTCTCCAGCCTGTTGCACAGGAACAGGAGGAGGCCCCATTCAGCCCCTTCTCCAGCCTGTTACACAGGGACAGGAGGAGGCCCCATTCAACCCCTTCTCCAGCCTGTTACACAGGAACAGGAGGAGGCCATTCAGCCCCTTCTCCAGCCTGTTACACAGGAACAGGAGGAGGCCATTCAGCCCCTTCTCCAGCCTGTTACACAGGAACAGGAGGAGGCCATTCAGCCCCTTCTCCAGCCTGTTACACAGGAACAGGAGGAGGCCATTCAGCCCCTTCTCCAGCCTGTTACACAGGAACAGGAGGAGGCCATTCAGCCCCTTCTCCAGCCTGTTACACAGGAACAGGAGGAGGCCATTCAGCCCCTTCTCCAGTCTGTTACACAGGAACAGGAGGAGGCCCCATTCAGCCTCTTCTCCAGCCTGTTTCACAGGAACAGGAGGAGGCCATTCAGCCCCTTCTCCAGCCTGTTACACAGGAACAGGAGGAGGCCATTCAGCCCCTTCTCTAGCCTGTTACACAGAATCAGGAGGAGGCCATTCAGCCCCTTCTCCAGCCTGTTGGACAGGAACAGGAGGAGGCCATTCAGCCCCTTCTCCCGCCTGTTACACAGGAACAGGAGGAGGCCATTCAGCCCCTTCTCCAGCCTCTTACAGAGGAACAGGAGGAGGCCCCATTCAGCCCCTACTCCAGCCTGTTGGACAGGAACATGAGGAGGCCATTCAGCCCCTTCTCCAGCCTGTTACACAGGAACAGAAGGAGGCCCCATTCAGCCCCTTCTGAAGTCAGTTACACAGGGACGAGGAGGAGTCCATTCAGCCCCTTCTCCAGTCTGTTACACAGGAACCGGAGGAGGCCCCATTCAGCCCCTTCTCCAGCCTGTTACACAGGAACAGGAGGAGGCCCCATTCAGCCTCTTCTCCAGCCTGTTACACATTAACAGGAGGAGGCCATTCAGCCCCTTCTCCAGCCTGTTACACAGGAACAGGAGGAGGCCATTCAGCATCTTCTCCAGCCTGTTACACAGGAACAGGAGGAGGCCATTCAGCCCCTTCTCCAGCCTGTTACACAGGAACAGGTGGAGGCCCCATTCAGCCCCTTCTCCAGCCTGTTGGACAGGAACAGGAGGAGGCCATTCAGCCCCTTCTCCCGCCTGTTACACAGGAACAGGAGGAGGCCATTCAGCCCCTTCTCCAGCCTCTTACAGAGGAACAGGAGGAGGCCCCATTCAGCCCCTACTCCAGCCTGTTGGACATGAACAGGAGGAGGCCCCATTCAGCCCCTTCTCCAGCCTGTTACATAGGAACAGGAGGAGGCCCCATTCAGCCCCTTCTCCAGTCTGTTGCACAGGAACAGGAGGAGGCCATGCAGCCCCTTCTCCAGCCTGTTACACAGGAACAGGAGGAGGCCCCATTCAGCCTCTTCTCCAGCCTGTTACACAGGAACAGGAGGAGGCCCCATTCAGCCTCTTCTCCAGCCTGTTACACAGGAACAGGAGGAGGCCCCATTCAGCCTCTTCTCCAGCCTGTTCCACAGGAACAGGAGGAGGCCATTCAGCCCCTTCTCCAGCCTGTTACACAGGAACAGGAGGAGGCCCCATTCAGCCCCTTCTCCAGCCTGTTGGACAGGAACAGGAGGAGGCCATTCAGCCCCTTCTCCCGCCTGTTACACAGGAACAGGAGGAGGCCATTCAGCCCCTTCTCCAGCCTCTTACAGAGGAACATGAGGAGGCCCCATTCAGCCCCTACTCCAGCCTGTTGGACAGGAACAGGAGGAGGCCCCATTCAGCCCCTTCTCCAGCCTGTTACACAGGAACAGGAGGAGGCCCCATTCAGCCCCTTCTCCAGCCTGTTACACAGGAATAGGAGGAGGTCCCATTCAGCCCCTTCTCCAGCCTGTCCAGCATTTCTGAATGGAGGGCTCTGACAAGTTTTCCTCTGGGATCGGTGCTGGGACCTTTGCTGTTTGTAATATATTATAAATGATTTCGATGAAAATGTAACTGGATTGATTAGTAAGTTTGCGGACCACACAAAGCTTGGTGGGTTTGCGGATAGTGATGAGCACCATCGGAGGTTACAGCAGGATATAGATCAGTTGGAGACTTGGGCGGAGAGATGGCAGATGGAGTTTAATCCGGACAAATGTGAGGTAATGCATTTTGGAAGGTCTAATACAGATAGGAAATATACAGTAAATGGCAGAACCCTTAAGAGTATTGATAGGCAGAGGGATCTGGGTGTACAGGTACACAGGTCACTGAAAGTGGCAACGCAGGTGGAGAAGGTAGTCAAGAAGGCATACGGCATGCTTGCCTTCATCGGCCAGGGTATTGAGTTTAAAAATTGGCAAGTCATGTTGCAGCTTTATAGAACCTTAGTTAGACCGCACTTGGAATATAGTGTTCAATTCTGGTCGCCACACTGCCAGAAGTATGTGGAGGCTTTGGAGAGGGTACAGAAAAGATTTACCAGGATGTTGCCTGGTATGGAGGGCATTAGCTATGAGGAGAGGTTGGAGAAACTCGGTTTGTTTTCACTGGAGTGATGGAGGTTGAGGGGCGACCTGATAGAAGTCTGCAAGATTATGAGAGGCATGGACAGAGTGGATAGTCAGAAGCTTTTTCCCAGGGTGGAAGAGTCCATTACTCGAGGCACAGGTTTAAGGTCCGAGGGACAAGGTTTAAAGGAGATGTATGAGGCAGATTTTTTACACAGAGGGTGGTGGGTTTCTGGAACTCACTGCTGGGGGAGGTAGTGGAAGCGGATATGATCGTGACTTTTAAGGGACGTCTTGACAAATACATGAATAGGATGGGAATAGAGGGATATGGTCCCTGGAAGGGGAGGGGGTTTTAGTTCAGTCGGGCAGCATGGTCGGTGCAGGCTTGGAGGGCCGAAGGGCCTGTTCCTGTGCTGTAATTTTCTTTGTTCATTGTGACAAGGAACAGGAGGAGGCCATTCAGCCCCTTCCCCAGCTTGTTACACAGGGAACAGGAGGAGGCCCCATTCAGCCCCTTCCCCAGCTTGTTACACAGGAACAGGAGGAGGCCCCATTTAGCCCCTTCTCCAGCCTGTTACACAGGAACAGGAGGAGGCCATTCAGCCCCTTCTCCAGCCTGTTACACAGGAACAGGAGGAGGCCCCATTCAGCCCCTTCTCCAGCCTGTTACACTGGAACAGGAGGAGGCCCCATTCAGCCCCTTCTCCAGCCTGATACACAGGAACAGGAGGAGGCCCCATTCAGCCCCTTCTCCAGCCTGTTACACAGGAACAGGAGGAGGCCATTCAGCCCCTTCTCCAGCCTGTTACACAGGAACAGGAGGAGGCCCCATTCAGCCCCTTCTCCAGCCTGTTACACAGGAACAGGAGGAGGCCATTCAGCCCCTTCTCCGGCCTGTTACACAGGAGCAGGAGGAGGCCATTCAGCCCCTTCTCCGGCCTGTTACACAGGAACAGGAGGAGGCCATTCAGCCCCTTCTCCAGCCTGTTACACAGGAACAGGAGGAGGCCCCATTCAGCCCCTTCTCCAGCCTGTTACACAGGAACAGGAGGAGGCCATTCAGCCCCTTCTCCAGCCTGTTACACAGGAACAGGAGGAGGCCATTCAGCCCCTTCTCCAGCCTGTTACACAGGAACAGGAGGAGGCCCCATTCAGCCCCTTCTCCAGCCTGTTACACAGGAACAGGAGGAGGCCATTCAGCCCCTTCTCCAGCCTGTTACACAGGAACAGGAGGAGGCCCCATTCAGCCCCTTCTCCAGCCTGCTACACAGGAACAGGAGGAGGCCCCATTCAGCCCCTTCTCCAGCCTGTTACACAGGAACAGGAGGAGGCCATTCAGCCCCTTCTCCAGCCTGTTACACAGGAACAGGAGGAGGCCCCATTCAGCCCCTTCTCCAGCCTGTTACACAGGAACAGGAGGAGGCCATTCAGCCCCTTCTCCAGCCTGTTACACAGGAACAGGAGGAGGCCATTCAGCCCCTTCTCCAGCCTGTTACACAGGAACAGGAGGAGGCCCCATTCAGCCCCTTCTCCAGCCTGTTAAACAGGAACAGGAGGAGGCCATTCAGCCCCTTCTCCAGCCTGTTACACAGGAACAGGAGGAGGCCATTCAGCCCCTTCTCCAGCCTGTTTTACAGGAACAGGAGGAGGCCCCATTCAGCCCCTTCTCCAGCCTGTTACACAGGAACAGGAGGAGGCCATTCAGCCCCTTCTCCGGCCTGTTTCACAGGAGCAGGAGGAGGCCATTCAGCCCCTTCTCCAGCCTGTTACACAGGAACAGGAGGAGGCCCCATTCAGCCCCTTCTCCAGCCTTTTACACAGGAACAGGAGGAGGCCCCTTTCAGCCCCTTCTCCAGCCTGTTACACAGGAACAGGAGGAGGCCATTCAGCCCCTTCTCCGGCCTGTTACACAGGAGCAGGAGGAGGCCATTCAGCCCCTTCTCCAGCCTGTTACACAGGAACAGGAGGAGGCCATTCAGCCCCTTCTCCAGCCTGTTACACAGGAACAGGAGGAGGCCATTCAGCCCCTTCTCCAGCCTGTTGCACAGGAACAGGAGGAGGCCCCATTCAGCCCCTTCTCCAGCCTGTTACACAGGGACAGGAGGAGGCCCCATTCAACCCCTTCTCCAGCCTGTTACACAGGAACAGGAGGAGGCCATTCAGCCCCTTCTCCAGCCTGTTACACAGGAACAGGAGGAGGCCATTCAGCCCCTTCTCCAGCCTGTTACACAGGAACAGGAGGAGGCCATTCAGCCCCTTCTCCAGCCTGTTACACAGGAACAGGAGGAGGCCATTCAGCCCCTTCTCCAGCCTGTTACACAGGAACAGGAGGAGGCCATTCAGCCCCTTCTCCAGCCTGTTACACAGGAACAGGGGGAGGCCCCATTCAGCCCCTTCTCCAGCCTGTTACAATGGAACAGGAGGAGGCCCCATTCAGCCGCTTCTCCAGCCTGATACACAGGAACAGGAGGAGGCCCCATTCAGCCCCTTCTCCAGCCTGTTACACAGGAACAGGAGGAGGCCATTCAGCCCCTTCTCCAGCCTGTTACACAGGAACAGGAGGAGGCCCCATTCAGTCCCTTCTCCAGCCTGTTACACAGGAACAGGAGGAGGCCCCATTCTTCTCCAGCCTGTTACACAGGAACAGGAGGAGGCCCCATTCAGCCCCTTCTCCAGCCTGTTACACAGGAACAGGAGGAGGCCATTCAGCCACATCTCCGGCCTGTTACACAGAAGCAGGAGGAAGCCATTCAGCCCCTTCTCCGGCCTGTTACACAGGAACAGGAGGAGGCCATTCAGCCCCTTCTCCAGCCTGTTACACAGGAACAGGAGGAGGCCCCATTCAGCCCCTTCTCCAGCCTGTTACACAGGAACAGGAGGAGGCCCCATTCAGCCCCTTCTCCAGCCTGTTACACTGGGAACAGGAGGAGTCCATTCAGCCCCTTCTCCAGCCTGTTACACAGGAACAGGAGGAGGCCATTCAGCCCCTTCTCCAGCCTGTTACACAGGAACAGGAGGAGGCCACATTCAGCCCCTTCTCCAGCCTGTTACACAGGAACAGGAGGAGGCCATTCAGCCCCTTCTCCAGCCTGTTACACAGGAACAGGGGGAGGCCATTCAGCCCCTTATCCAGCCAGTTGCACAGGAACAGGAGGAGGCCCGATTCAGCCCCTTCTCCAGCCTGTTACACAGGGACAGGAGGAGGCCCCATTCAGCCCCTTCTCCGGCCTGTTACACAGGAACAGGAGGAGGCCTCATTCTTCTCCGGCCTGTTACACAGGAACAGGAGGACGCCCCATTCTTCTCCGTCCTGTTACACAGGAACAGGAGGAGGCCCCATTCTTCTCCGGCCTGTTGAAAAGGAACAGGAGGAGGCCCCATTCTTCTCCAGCCTGTTACACAGGAACAGGAGGAGGCCCCATTCAGTCCCTTCTCCAGCCTGTTACAAAGGAACAGGAGGAGGCCCCATCAGCCCCTTCTCCAGCCTGTTACACAGGAACAGGAGGAGGTCCCATTCAGCCCCTTCTCCAGCCTGTCCAGCATTTCTGAATGGAGGGCTCTGACAAGTTTTCCTCTGGGATCGGTGCTGGGACCTTTGCTGTTTGTAATATATTATAAATGATTTCGATGAAAATGTAACTGGATTGATTAGTAAGTTTGCGGACCACACAAAGCTTGGTGGGTTTGCGGATAGTGATGAGCACCATCGGAGGTTACAGCAGGATATAGATCAGTTGGAGACTTGGGCGGAGAGATGGCAGATGGAGTTTAATCCGGACAAATGTGAGGTAATGCATTTTGGAAGGTCTAATACAGATAGGAAATATACAGTAAATGGCAGAACCCTTAAGAGTATTGATAGGCAGAGGGATCTGGGTGTACAGGTACACAGGTCACTGAAAGTGGCAACGCAGGTGGAGAAGGTAGTCAAGAAGGCATACGGCATGCTTGCCTTCATCGGCCAGGGTATTGAGTTTAAAAATTGGCAAGTCATGTTGCAGCTTTATAGAACCTTAGTTAGACCGCACTTGGAATATAGTGTTCAATTCTGGTCGCCACACTGCCAGAAGTATGTGGAGGCTTTGGAGAGGGTACAGAAAAGATTTACCAGGATGTTGCCTGGTATGGAGGGCATTAGCTATGAGGAGAGGTTGGAGAAACTCGGTTTGTTTTCACTGGAGTGATGGAGGTTGAGGGGCGACCTGATAGAAGTCTGCAAGATTATGAGAGGCATGGACAGAGTGGATAGTCAGAAGCTTTTTCCCAGGGTGGAAGAGTCCATTACTCGAGGCACAGGTTTAAGGTCCGAGGGACAAGGTTTAAAGGAGATGTATGAGGCAGATTTTTTACACAGAGGGTGGTGGGTTTCTGGAACTCACTGCTGGGGGAGGTAGTGGAAGCGGATATGATCGTGACTTTTAAGGGACGTCTTGACAAATACATGAATAGGATGGGAATAGAGGGATATGGTCCCTGGAAGGGGAGGGGGTTTTAGTTCAGTCGGGCAGCATGGTCGGTGCAGGCTTGGAGGGCCGAAGGGCCTGTTCCTGTGCTGTAATTTTCTTTGTTCATTGTGACAAGGAACAGGAGGAGGCCATTCAGCCCCTTCCCCAGCTTGTTACACAGGGAACAGGAGGAGGCCCCATTCAGCCCCTTCCCCAGCTTGTTACACAGGAACAGGAGGAGGCCCCATTTAGCCCCTTCTCCAGCCTGTTACACAGGAACAGGAGGAGGCCATTCAGCCCCTTCTCCAGCCTGTTACACAGGAACAGGAGGAGGCCCCATTCAGCCCCTTCTCCAGCCTGTTACACTGGAACAGGAGGAGGCCCCATTCAGCCCCTTCTCCAGCCTGATACACAGGAACAGGAGGAGGCCCCATTCAGCCCCTTCTCCAGCCTGTTACACAGGAACAGGAGGAGGCCATTCAGCCCCTTCTCCAGCCTGTTACACAGGAACAGGAGGAGGCCCCATTCAGCCCCTTCTCCAGCCTGTTACACAGGAACAGGAGGAGGCCATTCAGCCCCTTCTCCGGCCTGTTACACAGGAGCAGGAGGAGGCCATTCAGCCCCTTCTCCGGCCTGTTACACAGGAACAGGAGGAGGCCATTCAGCCCCTTCTCCAGCCTGTTACACAGGAACAGGAGGAGGCCCCATTCAGCCCCTTCTCCAGCCTGTTACACAGGAACAGGAGGAGGCCATTCAGCCCCTTCTCCAGCCTGTTACACAGGAACAGGAGGAGGCCATTCAGCCCCTTCTCCAGCCTGTTACACAGGAACAGGAGGAGGCCCCATTCAGCCCCTTCTCCAGCCTGTTACACAGGAACAGGAGGAGGCCATTCAGCCCCTTCTCCAGCCTGTTACACAGGAACAGGAGGAGGCCCCATTCAGCCCCTTCTCCAGCCTGTTACACAGGAACAGGAGGAGGCCCCATTCAGCCCCTTCTCCAGCCTGTTACACAGGAACAGGAGGAGGCCATTCAGCCCCTTCTCCAGCCTGTTACACAGGAACAGGAGGAGGCCCCATTCAGCCCCTTCTCCAGCCTGTTACACAGGAACAGGAGGAGGCCATTCAGCCCCTTCTCCAGCCTGTTACACAGGAACAGGAGGAGGCCATTCAGCCCCTTCTCCAGCCTGTTACACAGGAACAGGAGGAGGCCCCATTCAGCCCCTTCTCCAGCCTGTTAAACAGGAACAGGAGGAGGCCATTCAGCCCCTTCTCCAGCCTGTTACACAGGAACAGGAGGAGGCCATTCAGCCCCTTCTCCAGCCTGTTGCACAGGAACAGGAGGAGGCCCCATTCAGCCCCTTCTCCAGCCTGTTACACAGGAACAGGAGGAGGCCATTCAGCCCCTTCTCCGGCCTGTTTCACAGGAGCAGGAGGAGGCCATTCAGCCCCTTCTCCAGCCTGTTACACAGGAACAGGAGGAGGCCCCATTCAGCCCCTTCTCCAGCCTTTTACACAGGAACAGGAGGAGGCCCCTTTCAGCCCCTTCTCCAGCCTGTTACACAGGAACAGGAGGAGGCCATTCAGCCCCTTCTCCGGCCTGTTACACAGGAGCAGGAGGAGGCCATTCAGCCCCTTCTCCAGCCTGTTACACAGGAACAGGAGGAGGCCATTCAGCCCCTTCTCCAGCCTGTTACACAGGAACAGGAGGAGGCCATTCAGCCCCTTCTCCAGCCTGTTGCACAGGAACAGGAGGAGGCCCCATTCAGCCCCTTCTCCAGCCTGTTACACAGGGACAGGAGGAGGCCCCATTCAACCCCTTCTCCAGCCTGTTACACAGGAACAGGAGGAGGCCATTCAGCCCCTTCTCCAGCCTGTTACACAGGAACAGGAGGAGGCCATTCAGCCCCTTCTCCAGCCTGTTACACAGGAACAGGAGGAGGCCATTCAGCCCCTTCTCCAGCCTGTTACACAGGAACAGGAGGAGGCCATTCAGCCCCTTCTCCAGCCTGTTACACAGGAACAGGAGGAGGCCATTCAGCCCCTTCTCCAGCCTGTTACACAGGAACAGGAGGAGGCCATTCAGCCCCTTCTCCAGTCTGTTACACAGGAACAGGAGGAGGCCCCATTCAGCCTCTTCTCCAGCCTGTTTCACAGGAACAGGAGGAGGCCATTCAGCCCCTTCTCCAGCCTGTTACACAGGAACAGGAGGAGGCCATTCAGCCCCTTCTCTAGCCTGTTACACAGAATCAGGAGGAGGCCATTCAGCCCCTTCTCCAGCCTGTTGGACAGGAACAGGAGGAGGCCATTCAGCCCCTTCTCCCGCCTGTTACACAGGAACAGGAGGAGGCCATTCAGCCCCTTCTCCAGCCTCTTACAGAGGAACAGGAGGAGGCCCCATTCAGCCCCTACTCCAGCCTGTTGGACAGGAACATGAGGAGGCCATTCAGCCCCTTCTCCAGCCTGTTACACAGGAACAGAAGGAGGCCCCATTCAGCCCCTTCTGAAGTCAGTTACACAGGGACGAGGAGGAGTCCATTCAGCCCCTTCTCCAGTCTGTTACACAGGAACCGGAGGAGGCCCCATTCAGCCCCTTCTCCAGCCTGTTACACAGGAACAGGAGGAGGCCCCATTCAGCCTCTTCTCCAGCCTGTTACACATTAACAGGAGGAGGCCATTCAGCCCCTTCTCCAGCCTGTTACACAGGAACAGGAGGAGGCCATTCAGCATCTTCTCCAGCCTGTTACACAGGAACAGGAGGAGGCCATTCAGCCCCTTCTCCAGCCTGTTACACAGGAACAGGTGGAGGCCCCATTCAGCCCCTTCTCCAGCCTGTTGGACAGGAACAGGAGGAGGCCATTCAGCCCCTTCTCCCGCCTGTTACACAGGAACAGGAGGAGGCCATTCAGCCCCTTCTCCAGCCTCTTACAGAGGAACAGGAGGAGGCCCCATTCAGCCCCTACTCCAGCCTGTTGGACATGAACAGGAGGAGGCCCCATTCAGCCCCTTCTCCAGCCTGTTACATAGGAACAGGAGGAGGCCCCATTCAGCCCCTTCTCCAGTCTGTTGCACAGGAACAGGAGGAGGCCATGCAGCCCCTTCTCCAGCCTGTTACACAGGAACAGGAGGAGGCCCCATTCAGCCTCTTCTCCAGCCTGTTACACAGGAACAGGAGGAGGCCCCATTCAGCCTCTTCTCCAGCCTGTTACACAGGAACAGGAGGAGGCCCCATTCAGCCTCTTCTCCAGCCTGTTCCACAGGAACAGGAGGAGGCCATTCAGCCCCTTCTCCAGCCTGTTACACAGGAACAGGAGGAGGCCCCATTCAGCCCCTTCTCCAGCCTGTTGGACAGGAACAGGAGGAGGCCATTCAGCCCCTTCTCCCGCCTGTTACACAGGAACAGGAGGAGGCCATTCAGCCCCTTCTCCAGCCTCTTACAGAGGAACATGAGGAGGCCCCATTCAGCCCCTACTCCAGCCTGTTGGACAGGAACAGGAGGAGGCCCCATTCAGCCCCTTCTCCAGCCTGTTACACAGGAACAGGAGGAGGCCCCATTCAGCCCCTTCTCCAGCCTGTTACACAGGAATAGGAGGAGGTCCCATTCAGCCCCTTCTCCAGCCTGTCCAGCATTTCTGAATGGAGGGCTCTGACAAGTTTTCCTCTGGGATCGGTGCTGGGACCTTTGCTGTTTGTAATATATTATAAATGATTTCGATGAAAATGTAACTGGATTGATTAGTAAGTTTGCGGACCACACAAAGCTTGGTGGGTTTGCGGATAGTGATGAGCACCATCGGAGGTTACAGCAGGATATAGATCAGTTGGAGACTTGGGCGGAGAGATGGCAGATGGAGTTTAATCCGGACAAATGTGAGGTAATGCATTTTGGAAGGTCTAATACAGATAGGAAATATACAGTAAATGGCAGAACCCTTAAGAGTATTGATAGGCAGAGGGATCTGGGTGTACAGGTACACAGGTCACTGAAAGTGGCAACGCAGGTGGAGAAGGTAGTCAAGAAGGCATACGGCATGCTTGCCTTCATCGGCCAGGGTATTGAGTTTAAAAATTGGCAAGTCATGTTGCAGCTTTATAGAACCTTAGTTAGACCGCACTTGGAATATAGTGTTCAATTCTGGTCGCCACACTGCCAGAAGTATGTGGAGGCTTTGGAGAGGGTACAGAAAAGATTTACCAGGATGTTGCCTGGTATGGAGGGCATTAGCTATGAGGAGAGGTTGGAGAAACTCGGTTTGTTTTCACTGGAGTGATGGAGGTTGAGGGGCGACCTGATAGAAGTCTGCAAGATTATGAGAGGCATGGACAGAGTGGATAGTCAGAAGCTTTTTCCCAGGGTGGAAGAGTCCATTACTCGAGGCACAGGTTTAAGGTCCGAGGGACAAGGTTTAAAGGAGATGTATGAGGCAGATTTTTTACACAGAGGGTGGTGGGTTTCTGGAACTCACTGCTGGGGGAGGTAGTGGAAGCGGATATGATCGTGACTTTTAAGGGACGTCTTGACAAATACATGAATAGGATGGGAATAGAGGGATATGGTCCCTGGAAGGGGAGGGGGTTTTAGTTCAGTCGGGCAGCATGGTCGGTGCAGGCTTGGAGGGCCGAAGGGCCTGTTCCTGTGCTGTAATTTTCTTTGTTCATTGTGACAAGGAACAGGAGGAGGCCATTCAGCCCCTTCCCCAGCTTGTTACACAGGGAACAGGAGGAGGCCCCATTCAGCCCCTTCCCCAGCTTGTTACACAGGAACAGGAGGAGGCCCCATTTAGCCCCTTCTCCAGCCTGTTACACAGGAACAGGAGGAGGCCATTCAGCCCCTTCTCCAGCCTGTTACACAGGAACAGGAGGAGGCCCCATTCAGCCCCTTCTCCAGCCTGTTACACTGGAACAGGAGGAGGCCCCATTCAGCCCCTTCTCCAGCCTGATACACAGGAACAGGAGGAGGCCCCATTCAGCCCCTTCTCCAGCCTGTTACACAGGAACAGGAGGAGGCCATTCAGCCCCTTCTCCAGCCTGTTACACAGGAACAGGAGGAGGCCCCATTCAGCCCCTTCTCCAGCCTGTTACACAGGAACAGGAGGAGGCCATTCAGCCCCTTCTCCGGCCTGTTACACAGGAGCAGGAGGAGGCCATTCAGCCCCTTCTCCGGCCTGTTACACAGGAACAGGAGGAGGCCATTCAGCCCCTTCTCCAGCCTGTTACACAGGAACAGGAGGAGGCCCCATTCAGCCCCTTCTCCAGCCTGTTACACAGGAACAGGAGGAGGCCCCATTCAGCCCCTTCTCCAGCCTGTTACACAGGGAACAGGAGGAGTCCATTCAGCCCCTTCTCCAGCCTGTTACACAGGAACAGGAGGAGGCCATTCAGCCCCTTCTCCAGCCTGTTACACAGGAACAGGAGGAGACCCCATTCAGCCCCTTCTCCAGCCTGTTACACAGGAACAGGAGGAGGCCATTCAGCCCCTTCTCCAGCGTGTTACACAGGAACAGGGGGAGGCCATTCAGCCCCTTCTCCAGCCAGTTGCACAGGAACAGGAGGAGGCCATTCAGCCCCTTCTCCAGCCTGTTACACAGGAACAGGAGGAGGCCATTCAGCCCCTTCTCCAGCCTGTTGCACAGGAACAGGAGGAGGCCCCATTCAGCCCCTTCTCCAGCCTGTTACACAGGGACAGGAGGAGGCCCCATTCAACCCCTTCTCCAGCCTGTTACACAGGAACAGGAGGAGGCCATTCAGCCCCTTCTCCAGCCTGTTACACAGGAACAGGAGGAGGCCATTCAGCCCCTTCTCCAGCCTGTTACACAGGAACAGGAGTAGGCCATTCAGCCCCTTCTCCAGCCTGTTACACAGGAACAGGAGGAGGCCATTCAGCCCCTTCTTCAGCCTGTTTCACAGGAACAGGAGGAGGCCATTCAGCCCCTTCTCCAGGCTGTTACACAGGAACAGGAGGAGGCCATTCAGCCCCTTCTCCAGTCTGTTACACAGGAACAGGAGGAGGCCCCATTCAGCCTCTTCTCCAGCCTGTTTCACAGGAACAGGAGGAGGCCATTCAGCCCCTTCTCCAGCCTGTTACACAGGAACAGGAGGAGGCCATTCAGCCCCTTCTCTAGCCTGTTACACAGAAATAGGAGGAGGCCATTCAGCCCCTTCTCCAGCCTGTTGGACAGGAAAAGGAGGAGGCCATTCAGCCCCTTCTCCCGCCTGTTACACAGGAACAGGAGGAGGCCATTCAGCCCCTTCTCCAGCCTCTTACAGAGGAACAGGAGGAGGCCCCATTCAGCCCCTACTCCAGCCTGTTGGACAGGAACAGGAGGAGGCCCCATTCAACCCCTACTCCAGCCTGTTGGACAGGAACATGAGGAGGCCATTCAGCCCCTTCTCCAGCCTGTTACACAGGAACAGAAGGAGGCCCCATTCAGCCCCTTCTGAAGTCAGTTACACAGGGAAGAGGAGGAGTCCATTCAGCCCCTTCTCCAGTCTGTTACACAGGAACAGGAGGAGGCCCCATTCAGCCTCTTCTCCAGCCTGTTACACATTAACAGGAGGAGGCCATTCAGCCCCTTCTCCAGCCTGTTACACAGGAACAGGAGGAGGCCATTCAGCATCTTCTCCAGCCTGTTACACAGGAACAGGAGGAGGCCATTCAGCCCCTTCTCCAGCCTGTTACACAGGAACAGGAGGAGGCCCCATTCAGCCCCTTCTCCAGCCTGTTGGACAGGAACAGGAGGAGGCCATTCAGCCCCTTCTCCCGCCTGTTACACAGGAACAGGAGGAGGCCATTCAGCCCCTTCTCCAGCCTGTTACACAGGAACAGGAGGAGGCCATTCAGCCCCTTCTCTAGCCTGTTACACAGAAACAGGAGGAGGCCATTCAGCCCCTTCTCCAGCCTGTTGGACAGGAACAGGAGGAGGCCATTCAGCCCCTTCTCCCGCCTGTTACACAGGAACAGGAGGAGGCCATTCAGCCCCTTCTCCAGCCTCTTACAGAGGAACAGGAGGAGGCCCCATTCAGCCCCTACTCCAGCCTGTTGGACAGGAACAGGAGGAGGCCCCATTCAACCCCTACTCCAGCCTGTTGGACAGGAACATGAGGAGGCCATTCAGCCCCTTCTCCAGCCTGTTACACAGGAACAGAAGGAGGCCCCATTCAGCCCCTTCTGAAGTCAGTTACACAGGGAAGAGGAGGAGTCCATTCAGCCCCTTCTCCAGTCTGTTACACAGGAACAGGAGGAGGCCCCATTCAGCCTCTTCTCCAGCCTGTTACACATTAACAGGAGGAGGCCATTCAGCCCCTTCTCCAGCCTGTTACACAGGAACAGGAGGAGGCCATTCAGCATCTTCTCCAGCCTGTTACACAGGAACAGGAGGAGGCCATTCAGCCCCTTCTCCAGCCTGTTACACAGGAACAGGAGGAGGCCCCATTCAGCCCCTTCTCCAGCCTGTTGGACAGGAACAGGAGGAGGCCATTCAGCCCCTTCTCCCGCCTGTTACACAGGAACAGGAGGAGGCCATTCAGCCCCTTCTCCAGCCTCTTACAGAGGAACAGGAGGAGGCCCCATTCAGCCCCTACTCCAGCCTGTTGGACATGAACAGGAGGAGGCCCCATTCAGCCCCTTCTCCAGCCTGTTACATAGGAACAGGAGGAGGCCCCATTCAGCCCCTTCTCCAGTCTGTTGCACAGGAACAGGAGGAGGCCATGCAGCCCCTTCTCCAGCCTGTTACACAGGAACAGGAGGAGGCCCCATTCAGCCTCTTCTCCAGCCTGTTACACAGGAACAGGAGGAGGCCCCATTCAGCCTCTTCTCCAGCCTGTTACACAGGAACAGGAGGAGGCCCCATTCAGCCTCTTCTCCAGCCTGTTCCACAGGAACAGGAGGAGGCCATTCAGCCCCTTCTCCAGCCTGTTACACAGGAACAGGAGGAGGCCCCATTCAGCCCCTTCTCCAGCCTGTTGGACAGGAACAGGAGGAGGCCATTCAGCCCCTTCTCCCGCCTGTTACACATTAACAGGAGGAGGCCATTCAGCCCCTTCTCCAGCCTCTTACAGAGGAACAGGAGGAGGCCCCATTCAGCCCCTACTCCAGCCTGTTGGACAGGAACAGGAGGAGGCCCCATTCAGCCCCTTCTCCAGCCTGTTACACAGGAACAGGAGGAGGCCATTCAGCCCCTTCTCCAGCCTGTTACACAGGAACAGGAGGAGGCCCCATTCAGCCCCTTCTCCAGTCAGTTACACAGGGCGGAGGAGGAGGCAATTCAGCCCCTTCTCCAGTCTGTTACACAGGAACAGGAGGAGGCCGCATTCAGCCCCTTCTCCAGCCTGTAACACAGGAACAGGAGGAGGCCCCATTCAGCCCCTTCTCCAGCCTGTTACACAGGAATAGGAGGAGGTCCCATTCAGCCCCTTCTCCAGCCTGTCCAGCATTTCTGAATGGAGGGCTGTGACAAGTGTTCCTCAGGGATCGGTGCTGGGACCTTTGCTGTTTGTAATATATTATAAATGATTTCGATGAAAATGTAACTGGATTGATTAGTAAGTTTGCGGACCACACAAAGCTTGGTGGGTTTGCGGATAGTGATGAGCACCATCGGAGGTTACAGCAGGATATAGATCAGTTGGAGACTTGGGCGGAGAGATGGCAGATGGAGTTTAATCCGGACAAATGTGAGGTAATGCATTTTGGAAGGTCTAATACAGATAGGAAATATACAGTAAATGGCAGAACCCTGAAGAGTATTGATAGGCAGAGGGATCTGGGTGTACAGGTACACAGGTCACTGAAAGTGGCAACGCAGGTGGAGAAGGTAGTCAAGAAGGCATACGGCATGCTTGCCTTCATCGGCCAGGGTATTGAGTTTAAAAATTGGCAAGTCATGTTGCAGCTTTATAGAACCTGAGTTAGACCGCACTTGGAATATAGTGTTCAATTCTGGTCGCCACAGTACCAGAAGTATGTGGAGGCTTTGGAGAGGGTACAGAAAAGATTTACCAGGATGTTGCCTGGTATGGAGGGCATTAGCTATGAGGAGAGGTTGGAGAAACTCGGTTTGTTTTCACTGGAGTGTTGGAGGTTGAGGGGCGACCTGATAGAAGTCTGGAAGATTATGAGAGGATTGGACAGAGTGGATAGTCAGAAGCTTTTTCCCAGGGTGGAAGAGTCCATTACTCGAGGCACAGGTTTAAGGTCCGAGGGACAAGGTTTAAAGGAGATGTATGAGGCAGATTTTTTACACAGAGGGTGGTGGGTTTCTGGAACTCACTGCTGGGGGAGGTAGTGGAAGCGGATATGATCGTGACTTTTAAGGGACGTCTTGACAAATACATGAATAGGATGGGAATAGAGGGATATGGTCCCCGGAAGGGTAGGGGGTTTTAGTTCAGTCGGGCAGCATGGTCGGTGCAGGCTTGGAGGGCCGAAGGGTCTGTTCCTGTGCTGTAATTTTCTTTGTTCATTGTGACAAGGAACAGGAGGAGGCCATTCAGCCCCTTCCCCAGCTTGTTACACAGGGAACAGGAGGAGGCCCCATTCAGCCCCTTCCCCAGCTTGTTACACAGGGAACAGGAGGAGGCCCCATTCAGCCCCTTCTCCAGCCTGTTACACAGGAACAGGAGGAGGCCCCATTCAGCCCCTTCTCCAGTCTGTTACACAGGAACAGGAGGAGGCCATTCAGCCCCTTCTCCAGCCTGTTACACAGGAACAGGAGGAGGCCCCATTTAGCCCCTTCTCCAGCCTGTTACACAGGAACAGGAGGAGGACCCATTCAGCCCCGTCTCCAGCCTGTTACACTGGAACAGGAGGAGGCCCCATTCAGCCCCTTCTCCAGCCTGTTACACAGGAACAGGAGGAGGCCATTCAGCCGCTTCTCCAGCCTGTTACACAGGAACAGGAGGAGGCCCCATTCAGCCCCTTCTCCAGCCTGTTACACAGGAACAGGAGGAGGCCCCATTCAGCCCCGTCTCCAGCCTGTTACACTGGAACAGGAGGAGGCCCCATTCAGCCCCTTCTCCAGCCTGATACACAGGAACAGGAGGAGGCCCCATTCAGCCCCTTCTCCAGCCTGTTACACAGGAACAGGAGGAGGCCATTCAGCCCCTTCTCCAGCCTGTTACACAGGAACAGGAGGAGGCCCCATTCAGTCCCTTCTCCAGCCTGTTACACAGGAACAGGAGGAGGCCCCATTCTTCTCCAGCCTGTTACACAGGAACAGGAGGAGGCCCCATTCAGCCCCTTCTCCAGCCTGTTACACAGGAACAGGAGGAGGCCATTCAGCCCCTTCTCCGGCCTGTTACACAGGAGCAGGAGGAGGCCATTCAGCCCCTTCTCCGGCCTGTTACACAGGAACAGGAGGAGGCCATTCAGCCCCTTCTCCAGCCTGTTACACAGGAACAGGAGGAGGCCCCATTCAGCCCCTTCTCCAGCCTGTTACACAGGAACAGGAGGAGGCCCCATTCAGCCCCTTCTCCAGCCTGTTACACAGGGAACAGGAGGAGTCCATTCAGCCCCTTCTCCAGCCTGTTACACAGGAACAGGAGGAGGCCATTCAGCCCCTTCTCCAGCCTGTTACACAGGAACAGGAGGAGGCCACATTCAGCCCCTTCTCCAGCCTGTTACACAGGAACAGGAGGAGGCCATTCAGCCCCTTCTCCAGCCTGTTACACAGGAACAGGGGGAGGCCATTCAGCCCCTTATCCAGCCAGTTGCACAGGAACAGGAGGAGGCCCCATTCAGCCCCTTCTCCAGCCTGTTACACAGGGACAGGAGGAGGCCCCATTCAGCCCCTTCTCCGGCCTGTTACACAGGAACAGGAGGAGGCCCCATTCTTCTCCGGCCTGTTACACAGGAACAGGAGGACGCCCCATTCTTCTCCGGCCTGTTACACAGGAACAGGAGGAGGCCCCATTCTTCTCCGGCCTGTTAAAAAGGAACAGGAGGAGGCCCCATTTTTCTCCAGCCTGTTACACAGGAACAGGAGGAGGCCCCATTCAGTCCCTTCTCTAGCCTGTTACAAAGGAACAGGAGGAGGCCCCATTCTTCTCCAGCCTGTTACACAGGAACAGGAGGAGGCCCCATTCAGCCCCTTCTCCAGCCTGTTACACAGGAACAGGAGGAGGCCCCATTCTTCTCCAGCCTGTTACACAGGAACAGGAGGAGGCCCCATTCAGTCCCTTCTCCAGCCTGTTACACAGGAACAGGAGGAGGCCATTCAGCCCCTTCTCCAGCCTGTTACACAGGAACAGGAGGAGGCCATTCAGCCCCTTCTCCAGCCTGTTACACAGGAACAGGAGGAGGCCATTCAGCCCCTTCTCCAGCCTGTTACACAGGAACAGGAGGAGGCCATTCAGCCCCGTCTCCGGCCTGTTACACAGGAGCAGGAGGAGTCCATTCAGCCCCTTCTCCGGCCTGTTACACAGGAACAGGAGCAGGCCATTCAGCCCCTTCTCCAGCCTGTTACACAGGAACAGGAGGAGGCCCCATTCAGCCCCTTCTCCAGCCTGTTACACAGGAACAGGAGGAGGCACCATTTAGCCCATTCTCCTGCCTGTTACACAGGGAACAGGAGGAGGCCATTCAGCCCCTTCTCCAGCCTGTTACACAGGAACAGGAGTAGGCCATTCAGCCCCTTCTCCAGCCTGTTACACAGGAACAGGAGGAGGCCCCATTCAGCCCCTTCGCCAGCCTGTTACACAGGAACAGGAGGAGGCCATTCAGCCCCTTCTCCAGCCTGTTACACAGGAACAGGAGGAGGCCATTCAGCCCCTTCTCCAGCCTGTTACACAGGAACAGGAGGAGGCCCCATTCAGCCCCTTCTCCAGCCTGTTACACAGGAACAGGAGGAGGCCCCATTCAGCCCCTTCTCCAGCCTGTTACACAGGGAACAGGAGGAGGCCATTCAGCCCCTTCTCCAGCCTGTTACACAGGAACAGGAGGAGGCCCCAATCAGCCCTTTCTCCAGCCTGTTACATAGGAACAGGAGGAGGCCATTCAGCCCCTTCTCCAGCCTGTTACACAGGGAACAGGAGGAGGCCCCATTCTTCTCCGGCCTGTTACACAGGAACAGGAGGAGGCCATTCAGCCCCTTCTCCGGCCTGTTACACAGGAGCAGGAGGAGGCCATTCAGCCCCTTCTCCGGCCTGTTACACAGGAACAGGAGGAGGCCATTCAGCCCCTTCTCCAGCCTGTTACACAGGAACAGGAGGAGGCCCCATTCAGCCCCTTCTCCAGCCTGTTACACAGGAACAGGATGAGGCCCCATTCAGCCCCTTCTCCGGCCTGTTACACAGGAGCAGGAGGAGGCCATTCAGCCCCTTCTCCGGCCTGTTACACAGGAACAGGAGGAGGCCATTCAGCCCCTTCTCCAGCCTGTTACACAGGAACAGGAGGAGTCCCCATTCAGCCCCTTCTCCAGCCTGTTACACAGGAACAGGAGGAGGCCCCATTCAGCCCCTTCTCCAGCCTGTTACACAGGGAACAGGAGGAGGCCATTCAGCCCCTTCTCCAGCCTGTTACACAGGAACAGGAGGAGGCCATTCAGCCCCTTCTCCAGCCTGTTAAACAGGAACAGGAGGAGGCCATTCAGCCCCTTCTCCAGCCTGTTACACAGGAACAGGAGGAGGCCATTCAGCCCCTTCTCCAGCCTGTTACACAGGAACAGGAGGAGGCCCCATTCAGCCCCTTCTCCAGCCTGTTACACAGGAGCAGGAGGAGGCCATTCCGCCCCTTCTCCAGCCTATTACACAGGAACAGGAGGAGGCCCCATTCAGCCCCTTCTCCAGCCTGTTACACAGGAACAGGAGGAGGCCCCATTCAGCCCCTTCTCCAGCCTGTTACACAGGGAACAGGAGGAGGCCATTCAGCCCCTTCTCCAGCCTGTTACACAGGAACAGGAGGAGGCCATTCAGCCCTTTCTCCAGCCTGTTGCACAGGAACAGGAGGAGGCCCCATTCAGCCCCTTCTCCAGCCTGTTACACAGGGACAGGAGGAGGCCCCATTCAACCCCTTCTCCAGCCTGTTACACAGGAACAGGAGGAGGCCCCATTCTTCTCCGGCCTGTTACACAGGAACAGGAGGAGGCCCCATTCTTCTCCGGCCTGTTACACAGGAACAGGAGGAGGCCCCATTCTTCTCCGGCCTGTTACACAGGAACAGGAGGAGGCCCCATTCTTCTCCGGCCTGTTACACAGGAACAGGAGGAGGCCCCATTCAGCCCCTTCTCCAGCCTGTTACACAGGAGCAGGAGGAGGCCATTCAGCCCCTTCTCCAGCCTATTACACAGGAACAGGAGGAGGCCCCATTCAGCCCCTTCTCCAGCCTGTTACACAGGAACAGGAGGAGGCCCCATTCAGCCCCTTCTCCAGCCTGTTACACAGGGAACAGGAGGAGGCCATTCAGCCCCTTCTCCAGCCTGTTACACAGGAACAGGAGGAGGCCATTCAGCCCTTTCTCCAGCCTGTTGCACAGGAACAGGAGGAGGCCCCATTCAGCCCCTTCTCCAGCCTGTTACACAGGGACAGGAGGAGGCCCCATTCAACCCCTTCTCCAGCCTGTTACACAGGAACAGGAGGAGGCCCCATTCTTCTCCGGCCTGTTACACAGGAACAGGAGGAGGCCCCATTCTTCTCCGGCCTGTTACACAGGAACAGGAGGAGGCCCCATTCTTCTCCGGCCTGTTACACAGGAACAGGAGGAGGCCCCATTCTTCTCCGGCCTGTTACACAGGAACAGGAGGAGGCCCCATTCTTCTCCGGCCTGTTACACAGCGACTGGAGGAGGCCCCATTCTTCTCCGGCCTGTTACACAGGGACAGGAGGAGGCCCCATTTTTCTCCGGCCTGTGTTCCCACATTCAGTGAGCTTGGAGTACATTGTAACTAACACATTAGCCACCTTTGCCCCACGTCTATGGAATAACAATCTCTTCGTTGCAAGACTTAAAATTAATAATTGAACCAGCATCAGTTGGTTGCTTTCGTGTGCCCAAGCATTTCCCAGTTTTTCTCCTGTAGGGTCTATTTCGAACTCTTAGAGTCTGCCCACCCCTGTGCAACCTTCGGTCAGCAAACAGGACAGATAACACCCCTCTATCTACTCCTGATCAGTCCCCCTGAATTGCTTGTAAACTTTAATCAAATCAACCCTGAACCTTCTCTGTTCTGGCGAAAATAGGAAGCGTAAAGGAGAACATCCCCCTGTCTACATCAACGGGGACGAAGTAGAAAGGGCCGAGAGCTTCAAGTTTTTAGGTGTCCAGATCACTAACAACCTGTCCTGGTCCCCCCCACGCCGACACTATAGTTAAGAAAGCCCACCAACGCCTCTACTTTCTCAGAAGACTAAGGAAATTTGTCGTGTCAGCTACGACTCTCACCAACTTTTACAGATGCACCATAGAAAACATTCTTTCAGGCTGTATCACAGCTTGGTCTGGGGCTCCTGCTCTGCCCAAGACCGCAAGGAACGACAAAAGGGTCGTGAATGTAGCCCAATCCATCACGCAAACCAGCCTCCCATCCATTGACTCTGTCTACACTTCCCGCTGCCTTGGGGAAAAGCAGCCAGCATAATTAAGGACCCCACGCACCCCGGACATTCTCTCTTCCACCTTCTTCCATCGGGAAAAAGATGCAAAAGTCTGAGGACACGTACCGACCGACTCGAGAACAGCTTCTTCCCTGCTGCTGTCAGACTTTTGAATGGACCTACCTCGCATTAAGTTGATCTTTCTCTACACCCCAGCTGTAACTGTAACACTACATTCTGCACTCTCTCCTTTCCTTCTCTATGAACGGTATGCTTTGTATAGCGCGCAAGAAACAATACTTTTCACTGTATCCCAATACATGTGACAATAATAAATCAAATCACATTAAGTTGATCTAATCAGATGAGGCCCATCTGAATGCTCTCTCACTCCACTTTCCTGTCTTCTCTCCCTTAATTCCCCCCGAGTGATTAAACAAAAAAGGAAGCACCGACCTCGGCCTCGGAAATGTCCGAGGACTCGGTGTCCCCTGGGGTAAGGAATCCTAAAGGACGACCAGTCTTGGAGAGAAGATATTCCTCTCCACATCCATCTAAAACGAGCACCCCCTCATTCTGAGACTGTGCCCTCTGATCCGACGCTCCCCCATGAGTGGAAACACTCTCCTGACATTTTCGCTACAGCAGAGAAGGCTGAGGATGAGAAATGATTGGTGGGGCTGAAGGAGGAGGGAAAATGTGGACCATTTAAATCTCGCATGCGAAATTCTATCAGGGTGGCACAGCGGGTTAGCGCTGCTGCCGCACAGCGCCAGGGACCCAGGTTCGATTCACGGCTTGGGTCACTGTCTGTGTGGAGTCTGCACGTTCCCCCCGTGTCTGCGTGGGTTTCCTCCGGGTGCTCCAGGTTTCCTCCCACAGTCTGAAAGACGTGCTGGTTAGGGTGCATTGGGCCGTGCTAAATTCTCCCTCAGTGGAACCCCGAACAGGCTCCGGAGTGTGGCGACTAGGGGATACTCACAGTAACTTCATTGCAGTGTTAATATAAGCCGACTTGTTACTAAAAAATGAACTTTCAAAAGAATTAACCTAACCTACACATCTTTGGTCACTGAGGGACAATTTAGCATGGCCAATCCACCCTAACCTGCACATCTTTGGACACTAAGGGACAATTTAGCATGGCCAATCCACCTAACCTGCACATCTTTGGACACTAAGGGACAATTTAGCATGGCCAATCCACCTACCTACACATATTTGGACACTAAGGGACAATTTAGCATAGCCAATCCACCTACCTGCACATCTTTGGTCACTAAGGGACAATTTAACATGGCCAATTCACCCTAACCTGCACATCTTTGGTCACTAAGGGATAATTTAGCATGGCCAATCCACCCTAACCTACACAACTTTGGTCACTAAGGGACAATTTAGCATGGCCAATCCACCTACCTGCACATCTTTGGACACTAAGGGACAGTTTAGCATGACCAATCCACCCTAACCTGCACATCTTTGGACACTAAGGGACAATTTAGCATGGCCAATCCACCCTAACCTGCACATCTTTGGACACTAAGGGACAATTTAGCATGGCCAATCCACCCTAACCTGCACATCTTTGGACACTAAGGGACAATTTAGCATGGCCAATCCACCCTAACCTGCACATCTTTGGACACTAAGGGACAATTTAGCACGGCCAATCCACCCTAACCTGCACATCTTTGGACACTAAGGGACGATTTAGCATGGCCAATCCACCTAACCCGCCCATCTTTGGACACTAAGGGACAATTTAGCATGGCCAATCCACCTAACCTGCACATCCTTGGTCACTAAGGGACAATTTAGCATGGCCAATCCACCCTAACCTACATATCTTTGGTCACTAAGGGACAATTTAGCATGGCCAATCCACCTAACCTACACATCTTTGGACACTAAGAGACAATTTAGCACGGCCAATCCACCCTAACCTGCACATCTTTGGACACTAAGGGACAATTTCGCATCGCCAATCCACCCTAACCTGCACATCTTTGGACAATAAGGGACAATTTAGCATGGCCAATCCACCCTAAGCTCCACATCTTTGGTCACTAAGGGACAATTTAGCATGGCCAATCCACCCTAACCTGTACATCTTTGGACACTAGGGGACAATTTAGCATGGCCAATCCACCTAACCTGCACATCTTTGGTCTCTAAGGGACAATTTAGCATGGCCAATCCACCCTAACCTGCACATCTTTGGACACTAAGGGACAATTGAGCACGGCCAATCCACCCTAACCTGCACATCTTTGGACACTAAGGGACAATTGAGCACGGCCAATCCACCCTAACCTACACATCTTTGGACACTAAGGGACAATTTAGCACGGCCAATCCACCTAACCTGTACATTTTGGACACTAAGGGACAATTTAGCATGGCCAATCCACCCTAACCTGCACATCTTTGGACACTAAGGGACAATTTAGCACGGCCATTCCACCGACCTGCACATCTTTGGACACTAAGGGACAATTTAGCTTAGCCAATCCACCTAACCTGCACATCTTTGGTCACTAAGGGACAATTTAGCATGGCCAATCCACCCTAACCTACACATCTTTGGTCACTAAGGGACAATTTAGCATGGCCAATCCACCTAACCTTCACATCTTTGGACACTAACGGACAATTTAGCATGGCCAATCCACCCTAATCTGCACATCTTTGGACACTAAGGGACAATTTAGCACGGCCAATCCACCCTAACCCGCACATCTTTGGACACTAAGGGACGATTGAGCACGGCCAATCTACTTAACCTACATATCTTTGGACACTAAGGGACAATTTAGCACGGCCAATCCACCCTAACCTGCACATCTTTGGACACTAAGGGACAATTTAGCATCGCCAATCCACCCTAAGCTACACATCCTTGGTCACTAAGGGACAATTTAGCATGGCCAATCCACCCTAACCGACACATCTTTGGACACTAAGGGAAACATTAGCACGGCCATTCCACCCTAACCTGCACATCTTTGGACACCAAGGGACAATTTAGCATGGCCAATCCACCGAACCCGCACATCTTTGGACACTAAGGGACAATTTAGCATGGCCAATCCACCTAACCTGCACATCTTTGGTCACTAAGGGACAATTTAGCATGGCCAATCCACCCTAACCTACACATCTTTGGTCACTAAGGGACAATTTAGCATGGCCTATCCACCTAACCTACACATCTTTGGACACGAAGGGACAATTTAGCATGGCCAATCCACCTAACCTGCACATCTTTGGACACTAAGGGGCAATTTAGCTTGGCCAATCCACCTAACCTGCACATCTTTGGACACTCAGGGACAATTTAGCATGATCAATCCACCTAACCTGCACATCTTTGGACAGCATGGACAATTTAGCATGGCCAATCCACCTAACCTGCACATCTTTGGACACTAAGGGACAATTTAGCATGGCTAATCCACCTAACCTACACATCTTTGGACACTAAGGGACAATTTAGCATGGCTAATCCACCTAACCTGCACATCTTTGGACACTAAGGGACAATTTAGCATGGCCAATCCACCCTAACCTGCACATCTTTGGACACTAAGGGACAATTTAGCAAGGCCAATCCACCCGAACCTACACATCTTTGGTCACTAAGGGACAATTGAGCACGGCCAATCCACCCGAACCTGCACATCTTTGGACACTAAGGGACAATTTAGCATGGCCAATCCCCCCTAACCCGCACATCTTTGGACACTAAGGGACAATTTAGCACGGCCAATCCACCCTATCCTGCACATCTTTGGAAACTAAGGGACAATTTAGCATGGCCAGTCCACCCTAACCTGCACATCTTTGGACACTCAGGGACAATTTAGCATGGCCAATCCAACTAATCTGCAGATATGCAAATAAAGAAGGTGATAAAGAAGGACTGTAAGAAAAGGGATAACCAGCCGTGGATAACGAAGGAAATTAAGGAGAGTATTAAATTAAAGACCGATGCGTACAAAGTGGCCAAAAATAGTGGAGAATCGGAAGATTGAGAAAACTTTAAGAAACAACAAAGAACGACTAAGAAAGCGATAAAGAAAGGAAAGATAGGTTATGAAGCTCGGCTAGCTCTAAATATAAAAAATGATAGTAAAAGCTTTTACAAATATATAAAAAGGAATAGAGTGGCAAGAGTGAATGTTGGACCCTTGGAGGACGAGAGGGGGGATTTCACAGTGGGAAATGAGGAAATGGCTGAAACTTTAAATAAGTTTTTTGTGTCGGTCTTCACGGTGGAAGACACAAATAGTTTTCGGAATATTAACGATAGAGGGTTGGCAGGAGGAAAGGTACTCAATACAATTAATGTTACCAGGGAGGCAGTGCTTGGTAGACTAACGGGACTGAAGGTGGACAAGTCCCCGGGTCCGGATGGAATGCATCCCAGGATACTGAAAGAAATGTCAGAGGTAATAGTGGATGCGTCAGTGGTTATTTATCAAAATTCGTTGGATTCTGTGTAGTGCCGGCGGATTGGAAAACGGCTAATGTTATGCCGCTGTTTAAAAAAGGAAGTTGACTAAAGGCGGGTAACTACAGGCCGGTGAGCTTAACGTCAGTAGTTGGGAAAATGCTGGAATCCATCATTAAAGAAGAAATAGCAGGCCATCTGGGTAAGAATGGTTCGATTAAGCAGACACAGCATGGATTCATGAGGGGAAAGTCGTGCTTGACGAACTTGTTGGATTTTTATGAAGATGTGACTAGTGCGGTTGATGGAGGGGAACCGGTGGATGCGGTGTTTTTGGATTTGCAAAAGGCGTTTGATAAGGTGCCTCACAAAAGGTTGCTGCAGAAGATTGGGTCGCACGGAGTTGGAGGTAGGGTGTTAGCGTGCATTGGGGATTGGCTATCCGACAGGAAGAAGAGAGTTGGAATAGTGCTTTTCTGGTTGGCGGATGGGAACTAGTGGCGTGCCGCAGGGATCGGCACTGGGGCCTCAACTATTTACCATTTATATAGACGATCTGGAGGAGGGGACTGAGTGTACGGTAACAAAGTTTGCAGACGACACAAAGATAAGTGGAGAAGTGAATCTCTTGGGGATGTTGAGTTGAGAGTGTGAAGCTGAGTGGGGAGTATAGAGATGAGATGGGTAGTGTTGTGATGCGTGGGGTAATGTAGAGGTGAGTGGGAGGATTGATGTGAGGGGGGAATATGTTAAGGTGGGAGGGGGAGAGTTGTGTTGAGTGGGGGAGTGTTGAGCTGAGAGGGGGTGTTCTGGTGAGAGGGAATGATGTTGACTTCAATGGGAGAATATAGATGTGAGAAGTTGAGTGTTGAGGTGAGAATTTGCCTGTTGCGATGAGAGGGGATGTGTTGAGGTGCGGGGATGTGTGTTGGTGTGTGGGGATGTGTTGAGGTGGTGGAGAGTGCTGGGTTGAGGGGAAGTGTTTTTAAGGGGTGAGAGTGTTGAGGTGAGAAGGGGAGTTTTGTCATGAGAGGGACATTGTTCCATTGAGGCACGGCATAGAACAGAACAGTACAGCACAGAACAGGCCCTTCGGCCCACGATGTTGTGCCGAGCTTTGTCTGAAACCCAGATCAAGCTATTTCCTCCCTATCATCCCGAAGTACTCCATGTGCCTATCCAATAGCTTCTTAAATGTTCCTAAAGTTTCTGACTCCACTATCCCTGCAGGCAGTCCATTCCACACCCCAACCACTCTCTGAGTAAAGAACCTACCTCGGACATTCTTCCTATATCTCCCACCGTGAACCCTGTAATTATGCCCCCTAGTGACCGCTCCATTCACCCGAGGAAATAGTTTTTGAACGTTCACTCTATCTATCCCCCTCATCATCGTATAAACCTCGATCAAGTCTCCTCTCAACCTCCTCCACTCCAAAGAAAAAAGCCCAAGTTCCCTCAACCTTTCCTCATAAGACCTACCCTCCAAACCAGGCAGCATCCTGGTAAATCTCCTTTGCACTCGTTCCAGTGTCTCCACATCCTTCTTGTAGTGAGGTGACCAGAACTGCACACAATAGTGTTAAGGTAATGGGGCATGTCGAGCTGAGGGGAGGGATGTTCATGTGAGAGGGCTGTGTTGATGTGTGAGGGGGAGTATAAAGGAGAGCGGGGAGTGTTTAGATAGGAGTGGTCGCTGAGATCAGAAGGGGTGGGTTTTGAAATAAGGGAGGTGTGGATCGCAGGTGGTGAATTCGGGTGTGAGAGGGAGAATTTAGAAGCGAGACGGATCGTGTTGAGGAGAAAGGGTGTAATGTCTGTGTGATAGAGATTGTGTAGAGAGGGGAAGGGGAGTATTGAGGTGAGCGGGGGTGAGTTGAGGTGAGGGAGTGTGTTGAAGTGACAGGACAGTGTTGGTGTGAGAGAGAGAGTGTTGGGGTAATGGGGAGTGCTGAGTTGAGAGTGAGAGTGTTAATGTTGTCATGTGAGTGTTCCTTGAAGAATTATTGTTTAAATCGTGCGGCTTCCATGGAGGTGGAGCTAAGCTGTGGCAGTCAGGTGGTAGTTTTTTTTGGTATTTTAGTTTAGTTTTGGGAAGCAGTTTAGCAGCAAGCTCAGACGCAATCTCTCTCCCTCTCCCTGTCCTTCTCTTTTGAAAAGGCTGTGTTTTGCCAAATAGATTCGACTGCAACTTCTTCTGAGTTTCTCAAGGGATTTTGAGCATTCAGCCCAGGAGGCTGGACACGTGTAATAATTCGGCATTAACCTCTGCTGTATTGTGGTGATTTGGAGGGTTTTGTGGATTGGATGTTGGCTTTGGTTGGAACATACCAGAGATATGTCCTTCAGAGTTGTACATTATCGTGGTTGTTGTGTTTCTTGTTTGTAATTGTTAAATGTTCTTGCTAATTGTCTTACTACACATGTCAACAATATTCTTAATTAAACTTTGTATTGAATAAGAGTTCCTCGTGGGTCAGTTCACTCACACCTGAAGTGAAACCTCTCGTGCTCCTTCCAGCCAGATTCAAGGTAAAGAGTTACAGGTCACTCGAGCTTCATGAAACACCTGGAAGTATCCAACCTGACTGAGAACAACTGGGGGCTCCGGGATTGAAACCTGTATTTCTTGATTGATTTGGGATTAGTGAACTCAAAGACAGTGAGCGGTGAGCAGATTTGTGTTTTCTTTTCAGGTGTTGTATTCCAGTTTAAATAGGGAGTGTGGTTTGGATTAATGTCTCTTTCAGAGGCTCAGAAGTTTCTGCGGGTGGAGGAAGTCACGCAAATTACCTGACAGATAGTGACTAAAGCAAAGCTTTTGGAATTGGAAACACATTGCAGTTGACATTGCCTGACAGAGTACAGAAAGGAGAGATAATTATGGAATAGCACAACATTTGGAATTGTCAGAAGCTCAGTCAGAATCGTTGGAAATGGCGAGAATTCAGTTACAAATGAAACTGACTCAATATAAAACATAGAAATAAACCCTACAGTACAGAAAGAGGCCATTTGGCCCATCGAGCCTGCACCGACCACAATCCCACCCAGGCCCTTCCCCCACACCCCTACATATTTATCCACTAATCCCTCTAACCAACGCATCTCAGGACACTAAGGGCAATTTTTAGTGTGGCCAATCAACCTAAGCCGCACATCTTTGGACTGTGGGAGGAAACCGGAGGAAACCCACGCAGACACGAGGAGAATGTGCAAACTCCACACAGACAATGACCCAAGCCGGGAATCGAACCCAGGTCCCTGGAGCTGTGAAGCAGCAGTGCTAACCACTGTGCTACCGTGCTGCCCGGTGTAATGTCTGTGTGATAGTGATTGTGTGGAGAGGGGAAGGGGAGTATTGAGGTGAGCGGGAGTGTGTTGAGGTGAGGGTGTGTGTTGAAGTGACAGGATAGTGTTGATGTGAGAGGGAGAGTAGCTAAAAAGTAGTGAATTAAAACTATTTGAATTACAGGGAAAAGAAAAGGAAAGAGAGGAACAGCAAGCAAAATAATTAAATCAATCTGAATTACAGGCAAAAGGGAAAAGGAAAAATCGAAAGACTTTGAACTTCGGAAACTGGCCTTCAAATGTAAACATCGGGTACGATTGGCGGAGGTAAAGGGTAAAGTACAGTCTGAGGGTAGGGATGAGGATAGTGAGAGAATGAGGGGCAGAAAATACATCAGGAATAGAAAAGGCAACATTACAATCATCATGGGGGACTTCAATATGCAGGTGGACTGGGAAAATCAGGTAGGTCGTGGATCCCAAGGGAAGGAATTTGTGGAATGTCGAAGAGATGGTTTTTGGAGCAGCTTCTAACAGAGCCGACTAGGAAACAGGTAATTCTGGATTTGGCGATGTGTAATGAGGCAGACTTGATCAGGGAACTGAAGGTGAAGGAACCCTGAGGGAGCAGTGATCACAATAGGATAGAATTTACCCTACACTTTGAGAGGGAGAGGCTGGAATCAGATGTAACGGTATTACAATTAAATAAAGGTAATTACAAAGACATGAGGGAGGAGCTGGCCAGAGTTGGTTGGAAAGGGAGCCGAGCAGGGGAGACAGTGGAACAGCAATGGCAGGAGTTCTTGAGAGTTATTTGGGAGGCGCAACAGAAATTCATCCCAAGGAGGAGGAAACTTGCCACAGGGAGGAGGAGGAATCCATGGCTGACGGGGAAGCCAAGGACAGCAGAAACACAAAAGGGAAAGCATCCTTCGTGGCAAGGATTCGTGGGAAGGCAGAAGATTGGGAAGCGAGCAGAGGACAACTTAAAAAAGCAATAAGGGGGGGAGAAGATGCAATATGAGTGTAAGCGAGCTCGTATTATAAAAAAAATGAGTTTTTTCCAATATATAAAAGTTAAGAGAGAAGCAAAACTAACCATTGGATCACTGGAAAATGAGGCTGGAGAAGGAATAATAGGAAACAAAGAAATGGCAGAGGAACTGAATCGTTACTTTGCATCAGTCTTCATGGTTGAAGACACCAGTGGGATGCCAGAGCTCCAGGAGAGTCGGGGGGCACAGGTGAGTGTAGTGGTCATTAGTAAGGAGGAGGTTCTGGGGAAACTGAAAGGTCTGAAGGTGGATAAATCACCTGGACCGGATGGACTACACCCCAGGGTTCTAAAATAGATAGCTGAGGAAATTGTGGAGGCATTGGTGGTGATCTTTCAGGAATCACTGGAGGCAGGGAGGGTACCAGAGGACTGGAAAGTAGCTGATGTAACACCACTGTTTAAGAAGGGAGGGAGGCAGCAGATGGGAAATTATAGGCCGGTTAGACTGACTTCGTTCATCGGCAAGATTTTAGGGTCCATTATTAAAGATGAGATCACAGAGTACTTGGAAGTGCATGATAAAGTCGGACTGAGTCAGCACGGCTTTGTCAAGGGGAGCTCATGTCTGACAAACCTGTTAGAGTTCTTTGAGGAGGTAACAAGGAAGTTAGATAGGGAGAACCTGATTTATTTTGATTTCCAGAAGGCCTTTGATAAGGCGCAGCATAGGAGACTGTTATAGAAGTTAAGTGCCAATGGTGTTGAGGGCAAGATCCTGGCATGGATAGAGGATTGTCTGACTGGCAGAAGCAGAGAGTGGGGACGAAGGGATCGTTTTTCAGGATGGCAGCCAGTAACCTAGTGGTGCGCCTCAGGGATCGGTGCTGGGAACACAACTTTTCACAATATACATTAATAATTTGGAAAAATAAAATAAAGGCACTGTTGCTAAGTTTGGTGATGATACAATGATATGCAAGGGGACAGGGAGTATTGCGGAAGTGGGCGGGGGAGAGGGGGAGGAGGAGGGCTGCAGAAGGACTTGGACAGGTTAAGACAGTGCATAAAAAGGGGGCAGATGGAATACAATGAGGAAAAGTGTGAGGTTATGCACTTTGGAAGGAGGAATGGAGGCATAGACTATTTTCTAAATGGGGATATGCTTCGGAAATCAGATGCACAAAGGAATTTGGGAGGCCTTGTTCAAGATTCTCTAAATGTTAACCTGCAGGTTCAATCGGCAGTTAGGAAGGCAAGTGGAATACTGGCAATCATGTCGAGAGGCCCCGCGCCAGGTTCAGACCCACCCAGGTTCAGACAGAGACGCTGTTCAGATTCACACAAGGTTCGGACTCGGATCATGTTCAGATTCACACCGTGTACAGACTCACCTCAGCTTCACAATCATAGAAACATTGAAATATAGGAACAGCAGGAGCAGGCCATTCGGCCTTTCGACCCAGCTCCGACATTCAGTTTGATCATGGATCATCATCAACTTCAATATCCTGACCATCCCTTGCTCCCATATCCCGTGAGCACTTTAGCCCCAAGAGCGATACATAATTTCTTGCTGAAATCACGAAAGGTTTTGGCCTCAGCTACTTTCTGTGGTAGCGAAGTCCATAGATCATCAGAGTGGAGAAATTTCTCCTCACCTCTGTTCTAAAAGGTTGATGCTTATCCTCAAACCATGAACCCGAGTCCTCAACTCCCTGAGCATCAGGAACATTCTTTCTGAATCTACCCTGTCTAAACATGGTCCAATATTATATGTTTCACT
>NW_027592813.1:0-44999 GCF_964213995.1 Mustelus asterias
GGCATTGAAACTGGGCCCCTGAGATGGCATAGGGCACTCAAGCCAGGTTTAGGCCCCTGGCCAACTGTTTCCTTCATCAGCAGGGAATCGAGAACAACCTCCCTCCACAATGACAAGAGGAGACCATTCTGTCCACCTTGCACCCTGCTGGCCCTCTGTGAAAGGGCCATAGAACAGTACAGCACAGAACAGGCCCTTCGGCCCACGATGTTGTGCCGAGCTTTATCTGAAACCAAGATCAAGCTATCCCACTCCCTATCATCCTGGTGTGCTCCATGTGCCTATCCAATAACCGCTTAAATGTTCCTAAAGTGTCTGACTCCACTATCACTGCAGGCAGTCCATTCCACACCCCAACCACTCTGAATAAAGAACCCACCTCGGACATCCTTCCTGTATCTCCCACCACGAACCCTATAGTTATGCCCCCTTGTAATAGCTCCATCCACCCGAGGAAATAGTCTTTGAACGTTCACTCTATCTATCCCCTTCATCATTTTATAAACCTCTATTAAGTCTCCCCTCAGCCTCCTCCGCTCCAGAGAGAACAGCCCTAGCTCCCTCAACCTTTCCTCATAAGACCTACCCTCCAAAACCAGGCAGCATCCTGGTAAATCTCCTCTGCACTCTTTCCAGCACTTCCACATCCTTCTTATAGTGAGGTGACCAGAACTGCACACGATATTCCAAATGTGGTCTCACCAAGGTCCTGTACAGTTGCAGCATAATCCCACGGCTCTTAAACTCCAACCCCCTGTTAATAAAAGCTAACACACTATAGGCCTTCTTCACAGCTCTATCCACTTGAGTGGCAACCTTTAGAGATCTGTGGATATGAACCCCAAAATCTCTGTTCCTCCAGTCTTCAGAACCCTACCTTTGACCCTGTAATCCACATTTAAATTTGTCCTACCAAAATGAATCACCTCACATTTATCAGGGTTAAACTCCATCTGCCATTTTTCAGCCCAGCTTTGCATCCTATCTATGTCTCTTTGCAGCCTACAACAGCCCTCCACCTCATCCACTACTCCACCAATCTTGGTGTCATCAGCAAATTTACTGACCCAACCTTCAGCCCCCTCCTCCAAGTCATTAATAAAAATCACAAAGAGCAGAGGACCAAGCACTGATCCCTGCGGCACTCCGCTAGCAACCTGCCTCCAATCCATCTCAAAAAAAACAACACTTCCCCCTCACATTTCCATCTCTGCTACTCCCAATCATCTCTTCAATAGTTTGGACGGAATCCTCAAACAAAAATCTTGGGGTGGAGGGTGGGGCGGGGTGGCCACACACCCAGTGAGTTGAGAAGAGGGGTCAGGCTGGTACATTCGGCCTGTTACTCACTAGGCCACAGCTAGTGTAGCGGGTCCAGCGTGGCTCACCGCATTCCCAAAAAAGGATGGGATCACGGCCAAAAGGAGGAAATTTACCAGGATGTTGCCATCCACAAGAGAATTTTATTGATGGGGAAAGACTGGCGAGGCTGGGGCTGTGTTCTTTGGAACCAAGGTGAGGTGTAAATCAGTGTGTAAACAATTCAGCCATGGGATGCGGGCGTTGCTGGCTATGCCAGTATTAATTGCCCACCTGATTGTGTTCGAAGATTGAGTCTATCGTGTGTATTCCCTTGCCTTGTTAGTCCTCCCAGTTTGGATCGTGCCCAAGGACTGGGGAGTGGGAGTAGGCTTCATGGCTACGTGTAGGCCAGATGGGGTCAGGCAGTCTCTTTCCCAGCTCTAGAACCTTCCCGATTCAGAAACATCAAATATAGCTTTCTGCAGGACCCATCCTTGCTGCCGGCCACCATTACTGTGTCCCCACCCCCCCCGCCAAAACAGTCAGAAACCATCGGACTTACTGTCACCAAGGCCATTAACCTTGATCTTGCTCAAGTCCAAAGTGGGAGCCACTCCAACGTTGAAGGGGCTCTTGGGAATGTTGTCACCTCCGTACGTCACCCCCAGTCCCAGGTTACCCTGAGTTCAGAGGGGAAAAAAAGAAAGTCACAACGCATCAAAATAAGGCGAGAAACAGGACTAATTCATTCAGCACTGGAACAGGAGGAGGCCCTGTTCAGCCCCCCTGGAGCAGGAGGAGGCCCATTCAGCCCCCCTGGAGCCGGTTACACTGGAACAGGAGGAGGCCCATTCAGCCTACACACAAAGAACAAAGAACAATACAGCACAGGAATAGGCCCTTCGGCCCTCCAAGCCTGCACCATAGAAATTCATAGAAACCCTACAGTACAGAAAGAGGCCATTCGGCCCATCAAGTCTGCACCAACCACAGTCCCACCCAGGCCCTACCCCCATATCCACCCACTAATCCCTCTAACCTACGCATTTCAGGACACGAAGGGCAATTTTTAGCATGGCCAATCAACCTAACCCACACATCTTTGGACTGTGGGAGGAAACCGGAGCACCCGGAGGAAACCCCACGCAGACACGAGGAGAATGTGCAAACTCCACACAGACAGTGACCCAAGCCGGGAATCGAACCCAGGTCCCTGGAGCTGTGAAGCAGCAGTGCTAACCACTGTGCTACTGTGCCGCCACCAATCATATGTTCCTAACTAGACCATCCGTTTGTATCCCTCTGTTCCCAGTCTGTTCATGACATCAAGGCTTCCAAGTGGCAATTGAGATTGGATTGATTAATTTTAAATCTGAGAGATTGTTGAGCTGAAGTGATTTGCAGTGAAGGTGGACGTGTGGAGTTACAGCCCTGGTCACAGCGCAGGGCCTACTCGCATTCCTATGGAAACAGGCTCCAGAGACTGGATGGGGCCTACCCCTCGTTCCTATGGAAACAGGCTCCAGGGACTGGATGGGGCCTACCCCTCGTTCCTATGGAAACAGGCTCCAGGGACTGGATGGGGCCTACTCACGTTCCTATGGAAACGGGCTCGAGGGGCTGAATGACCTCACAACCCCTACAGCATTTAAAAAAGGAAGTGCTGTGTCAGCCAAGACTCTTACCTGCTGCACAGGGGTGTATTTGACAGTGTAACTGTCATCGTGGTTGTCTACAATCTCAAAGTCACGCACAGCCTCGGCCTTGGTCGGTCCAGTGAACTGGACGTTGGGTTTGGCCTTTCCGGCCCCTTTGGTGTGAAGGGTGAAGTGTGTGGGTTTGCCCATCTCGACTCCTGGAGAGAGAAAGAAGAGAGGTGGGGAAAAAGAGAGAGACCGGCAGGTTATTTTTAGCAACAAGATAGAGTGTGAACAGGTCCCCAAAAGAGAGACAAGGCCCCATCACCAAACACAAAGTAACCTCACATTCTCTGTACACATTACTAATGGTAACAGCCCAGCAGGAGGCCACTCGGCCCCTCTTGTGCTGGCAGGCCCCATATTCCCTCCTCCTAGTGACCCCCCACAGATTCCCTCCCCGGATAATCATCCAACTTTCCAGTGTCCGCCATCTCAAAGACCACCCCCTCACACCAGGCTCCTCTGGGCAAACGGTTTCCCTGGATAGGATAGCTCATGCAAAGGGGTGACAAACTCTGAACAGAGTCTTCCTCCGCCACTCGCGGCCACACACCACTCGAGTGGAGAGGAGGGTTCAGGCCAGAACGGAACCATTAGGCCACTGCTGGAGTAGTGGGTCCAGTTCTGCTCACCATGTTACCGAAAACGAGAGGATCACAGCAAAAAAAAAAGGATGGTAAATTTACCAGGATGTTGCCATCCACAGGATTTTATTGATGGGCAAAGATTGGCAAGTCAGGGGCTGTTTACTGGCCACTTACCACCCTCAATATTTGATGGGCCAGATTTTAGGCTGACAGGCCCCTACTAAAGGCTTGACCCGAATCCAACATGGCCATCGGCCCACAATGCACAGCAAACAGCCCCACTCCAAATGGGAGCTTCTCTTACCGGTCCGGCTCAATCCGGGGCCATCAGCTTTCACTCGACTTGCATCGTGAGAAGGATCCACTTTCACTCTTAATGGACTCATCGGAATAGCCTGAGGGGGAAGAGGAATGTTTCAATCGATAGGCGAGAGAGAAAGTTCAACCCAACCACAGACGGGAGATCTGGAATCAGACCAGCTGCCTCAGGAGGTGGCCATTCAGCCGGTCCTGAGCCTGTTACACAGGAACAGGAGGCGGCCATTCAGCCCCTCTCCACCCTGTTACACAGGAACAGGAGGAGGCCATTCAGCCCATCTTGAGGCTGATCCTCCAGTCAGAAGATGGCTGATATCACCGTGCTCACTGACCCACACTGGCTCCAGGTCCACAACACTTCTATTATAAAATCCCTCCATGGCCTCTTCCCCGCCCCCCCTCCCCAATCTCTAACCTCCTACAACCCACCGAGATCTCTGCGCTCCTCCAATTCCAGCCTCTCGAGCATTCCCCAATTCCCATCGCTCCACCATTGGCAGCCGTGCCTTCAGCTGCCTGGAGTAGGGGGTCCCGAGCCTCTCTCTTGCTCTAAAGATGCTCCTTAAAAACCAACCTCTTGGTCACTTGTCGCTACTATCTCCTGATTTGGCTTTTGGGGGGGGTGGGGGGGTCAGATTCCTGCTCCTGCGAAGCATTTTGGGGCATGTTTCCCCACAGAGGGTCAACTTCACGACAGAACTTCAGGCAGGAGGAGTGATGGAAGGTAGTGGGACAAGAGGGGACGTCACACACGTAACTCACCCTTTCCCCCCCCTCTCCCCCCTGTACTCACCTGGTCTGCGAAGAGGACCATGATGGTGTAGTGTCCGGCCCCAGGGGCTGTGTACTTCACTGTAAAGGTGTCGTTATCGTTACGAATGATGTCAAAATCAATATCCGCCTCTGCGGGCCCCACCACTCCCGGGGCACATTTAATCCCAATGCTCACATCACCTGGAGAAACAGCGGGTAACAGAGGTTCGTGAGGCAGAGAGCATGCGAATTCTGTAAGATATAGGAGCAGAATTAGGCCATTTGGCCCATCGAGTCTGCTCTGCCATTCAATCATGGCTGATAAGTTCCTCAACTCTAGTCTCCCACCTTTCTCCCCTGTAACCTTTGATCGCCTTACCAATCAAGAACCTATCTTAAATTACAGTCGATGACCCGGCCTCCACAGCTTTCTGCAACAACGAGTTCCACAGATTCCGTTTCCGCCCGTTACAAATGGAAACGGGCGGCACGGTAGCACAGTGGGTTAGCACTGCTGCTTCACAGCTCCAGGGTCCCGGGTTCGATTCCCGGCTCGGGTCACTGTCTGTGTGGAGTTTGCACATTCTCCTCGTGTCTGCGTGGGTTTCCTCCGGGTGCCTCCGGTTTCCTCCCACAGTCCAAAGATGCGCGGGTTAGGTTGATTGGCCAGGTTAAAATTGCCCCCGAGATTCGTAGGTTAGAGGGTTTAGCGGGTAAATATGTGGGGGGTAGGGCCTGGGTGGGATTGTGCTCGGTGCAGACTCGATGGGCCGAATGGCCTCCTTCTGCACTGTAGGGTTTCTATGATTCATTCACCACCCTCTGGCTGAAGAAATTCCTCCTCATCTCGGTTCTAAAGGGTCGTCCCTTTACTCTGAGGCTGTGCCCTCGGATCCCAGTCTCTCCCACTAATGGGAACATCTTCCCCACGTCCACTCTATCCAGGCCTTTCAGTATTCAGCAAGTTTCAATGAGATTCCCCTCATCCTTCTAAACTCCATCGAGTACAGACCCAGACTCCTCAAACGTCAAGCTTTTCATTCCCGTGAACCTCCTCGGGACCCTTTCCAGGACCAGCACATCCTTCCTTAGAAACAAGACCCAAAGTTGCTCCCAATATTCCAAATGTGGTCTGACAGAGCCTTATAAAGCCTCAGCAGTACAACCCCTGCTTTTGTGTATTCTAGTCCTGTGATAACCACATCAAGAGTCATAGAGTCAGAGGTTTACAGCACGGAAACAGGCCCTTCGGCCCAATTTATCCATGCTGCCCTTTAAGCCAATAAGCTAATCCAATTGCCCACATCCCTCTATACCCATGTAACTATCCAAATGCTTTTTAAAAGACAAAATTGTACCCGCTTCTACTACTACCTCTGGCAGCTTGTTCCAGACACTCACTGAAAAAATTGCCCCTCTGGACCCTTTTGTATCTCTCCCCTTAAACCTATGCCCTCTAGTTTTAGACTCCCCTACTTTTGGGAAAAACCATAGAAAGAAACCATAGAATCCCTACAGTGCAGAAAGAGGCCATTCGGCCCATCGAGTCTGCACCGACCACAATCCCACCCGGGCCCTATCCCTGTACCCCTACATATTTACCTGCTAATCCCTCTAACCCTCATATTTACCCACTAATCCACACATCCCAGGACACTAAGGGGCAATTTAGCTTGGCCAACCAACCTAACCCGCACATCTTTGGACTGTGGGAGGAAACCGGAGCACCCGGAGGAAACCCACGCAGACACGGGGAGAATGTGCAAACTCCACACAGACAGTGACCCAAGCCGGGAATCGAACCCAGGTCCCTGGTGCTGTGAAGCAGCAGTGCTAACCACTGTGCTACCGTACCACCGATAGTCAAAAGATATAGACTATAGCTGAACTATGCCCATTATTTTATAGACCTCTACAAGATCACCCTTAAGCCTCCTACACTCCAGGGAAAAAGTCCCAGTCTATCCAGCCTCTCCTTGTAACTCAATCCATCAAGTCCCAGTAACATCCTAGTAAAATCTTTTCTGCACTCCTAGTTTTAAAATATCCTTATTATTCAGAGTGCTCAACCCAAATCCAACAGTGAACAGGTAATTTCAAAACCACAGAACTGTTCAGCGTGGGAGGCCATTTTCTCCTCTTGTCCATGCTAGATCCTGACCACTGAAAAACTTCGTGTCTCTGTCACTTCTTTCTCCAATCGCCTCCAATCTGTGTCCCCCCCTCTGGTTCCCCATCCTCCCGCCAATGGGAACAGTTTCTCCCTCTCTACTCTGTCCCAGACCCCAATCCCCCCCCTCATGATTTTGAGCCCCTCGATCAAATCTCCTCTCAACCTTCTCTTCTCCCAAGGAGAACATTCCCAACTTCTCCCAATCTATCCACGGGGCTGAAGACTCCTCATCCCTGGAACCATTCTCCTCAATCTTTTCTGCTCTCTCTAACCTTTACATCCTCCCTAAAGTCCAATGCTCATAACTGGACAATACTCCAGTTGAGGCTGAACTGGTGCTTTATACAAGTTTTTACACAAAATTCCTTGCTCTTGTACTCTGCGTCCCGAGGAATAAAGCCCAGGATAGTGTCCGTTTATTAACCACTCCCTACCTGCCCTCTTAAGAAAATAGGAGCAGGAATAGGCCATTCGACCCTACTCTGCCAACCTTGATAACTTGTGCACATTCACACCCAGGTCCGCCTCAGTGTCCCATTGGCACCACAGGGGTTGGAGAGCTGTCCCCTCCACCAATTAAAGTTTCCAGGAAAATTCCCCACCCCCCTCCCCTTCAGAGGGTGGCCCTTAGTAGTTATTTTGGGGTAGTATGATGGCACAGTGGGTAGCATTGCTGTCTCAGTGCCAGGGACCTAGGTTCAATTCCTGGCTTGGATCACTGGAGTTTACACGTTCTCCCCGTGTCTGCATGGGTTTCCTCCGGGTGCTCTGGTTTCCTCCCGCAGGCCATGTGTGGGTTAGGTGGATTGGCCGTGCTAAATTACCCCTTAGTGTCAGGGGGACTAGGATAGTAAATACGTGGGGTTACAGGGATAGGAGCTGGGTGGGATTGTCAGTGCAGGCTCGATGGGCCACACAGAAGGAGGCCTTGTGGCCCATCAAGCCTGCACTGACATTCCCATCCACGTCCTATCCTCGTAACCCCACATTTACCATCCTAGTCCCCCTGCCAAAGGGGCAATGTAGCATGGCCAATCCACCTAACCCACACATTTGGACTGTGGGAGGAAACCCATGCAGACACGGGGAGAATGTGCAAACTCCACACAGTCACCCGAGGCTGGAATTGAACCTGGGTCCCTGGCACCATGAGGCAATAGTGCTAACTACGGTGCCATAGTAAATTGGCTCAGTTCCAAGGGGATTAGCGGGGTAAATGTGTGGGGTTAAGAGGATAGGGCCTAGGTGGGATTGTGGTCAGTGCAAACTCGATGGGCCAAATGGCCTCCTTCTGCACTGTGTGGGTTCTATGATTCACACAAGAGTTACTATTGCCCCGCCAACTGATTTCCCATATCCCTCCACTCCAGCTGCCGCCACCTCTCCCCCCTTTAGATTTGTACCCAATATGGTGTCTCCACATCCTTCCAACCAGAAGACGTATTGACCCTGGCGTTACCTTGTCCAGCCTCTGCGCAGTCCACGGTGAAGTAGGTAGGCTCGAAGGCCTTCAGCCCGGTCTTGGCCACGCCTGGACCATAAACTTTGACCTTCTGGGGGTGACTGCCAGCTCCCACATTGACCTAGGAGGAGGGAAGAGGGGAGAAGGAAGAGAGAAAGAGCGTCAATGAGAGAGAAAGAGCAAGGACACAATCAAAGGAGAATTGAACCCCGATGTCAGTCAATGGAAGGTGGCACCAGAGTTGGTGACAACGACTCACCCTGAAGGGACTCTCTGGTATGTTGACCCCGCCCCACGATACCATCACCGTGTGCTTGAGGGGTTTCTTGGGGGTGTACGAGCAGGAGTAGGTGCCATCTTTGTTGTCCTTCACACGCACATCAATGGGTAGGCCTTCCGAATCCTTAAAAAAAACAAAATTCGAGGGGACACAGTTTCACCATTGGATATGGAAAAGTGGAGCTGGGGAAAAAACAAGACAAGTTCAAGCAAAGCAGCCCCGTTTTACCCCAAAGCAGCCCCGTTTTACCCCAAAGCAGCCCCGTTTTACCTGACCGTAGACCTTCAGCTGGGCCTTGCCGGCATTCTTGGCGTCCACCGTGAACTCAGCTGGTTTATTGATGACCATTCCGGTACTCTGCAATCCTGGCCCGTAGGCCTTCACCTGAAGGGAGACACGAGAGAGAGTAAAGACCCCCACATCCAGTTGGAGACGTCCCTTCTTTCTCTCTTTCCCCCCCCCCCCCCCCTCCGCACCCCTTTTATGTATGGAGTTACCAACACAAATTAGGAGCCAGGAGAGGGGCCCCTTGAGCCCACTCTGCCATCTGATCGGAGGGTCATCTCAACCCCACATTCACCCCCACCTTGTTAATCTCTCTCTGCGGGCAGCACAGTGGTTAGCGCTGCTGCCTCAGTGCTAGGGACTTGGGTTAGATTCTCGGCTCGGGTCACTGTCTGTGTGGAGTCTGCACGTTCTCCCCGTGTGGGTTTCCTCCCACACTGCAAAGATGTGGTCAGGTGGATTGGCTGTGCTAAATTGCCTGCTAGTTTCCCAAGATGGGCAGGTTAGAGGGATTTGCAAGGCAAATACAATGGGGTTACAGGAAGAGGGGCGGAGTGGGATTGTTGTTGGCGAAGGCGCGATGGGCCGAATGGCCTCCTTCTGCACCGTAGGATTCTATAATTCGGCCTTAAGATTCTCTCTGCTTCCCCCGCCTTCTGAGGAAGAGAGTTCCAGAGACTCAGCCCCCTCTGAGAGAAAACATTTCTCCTCATCTCCGTCTGCAATGGGCGACCACCTTATTTTTAAACAGTGACACCTCACCTGCCCCAGATTTGTTTTTAAAAATTGTGGGACATGGGCGTCGCTGGCTGACCAGCATTTATTGCCCATCCCTAGTTGCCCGGGGGCAGTTGAGAGTCAACCACATTGCTGGAGTCACATGTAGGCCAGACCGGGTAAGGATGGCCGATTTCCTTCCCTAAAAGGACATTAGTGAACCAGATGGGTTTTCCCGACAATCAATGGTTTCATGGTCATCGGTAGATTAAAGTCCAGATACTTTTTATTGAATTTAAATTCCATCTGTCGTGGCGGGATTCGAACTGGGTCCCCAGAATTTTAGTCGAGTTTCTGGATTAATAGTCGAGCGGTAATACCACGAGACCATTGCCTCCCATTCTAGATTCTCCCGCAAGAGGAAACATCCTCTCCACATCCACCCGGTCAAGAAACCCCCTCAAGATTGGATGGAGTCGCCTCTTACTCTAAATTGCAGCGGATACAAGCCTAACCTGTCCGACGTTTCCTCAGACAACCCGCCCATTCCAGGTACAAGTCTAGCCAGCCTTCTCTGAACTGCTAGCAGCAACACGAATTCATGGGCAGTGCCCTACCCTCTGCAAGGAAATTGCTGGTTCCCTTTGAAATTGGGGATTTTTGTACCTGTCTGAACAAGTTCACGGCGCAAAGCAGTGACGGCACTCTCGTCCAGCGGTACGCCGGTGCTACCAGAGGGACCAACGTTGGCATTATCCCTCCCGCTTCAAAAACATACCGTGCAAAAACCCTTCTGCACGATGTGGGGGAACCCCGGAGGGTTTCCTTTCCCCACCTGCCTGCACTCACCTCCAGGACTATGGAGCTCCTCCCCGTCTCGGGGGGGGGGCAGGAGATGACCACCCACTGCTCCTCTGGCACCGTTCCCACATTAATCCTGGTACACCGTTCCCTTGGAAATAGCCGGGGATCGGGGGAAGAGTGGGGGGGGGGAAGAGTGGGGGGGGGGGGGGGGGGTGGAGGAAAGGAAGATCGCACAAGCCCCTCTCCACCCTCGTGTTTCAGATTCCCTATAGGGGGATCCTCTCACGGCCCCATCTTATCAAGCTCCCTTACAATTGTCCATGTCTCCATGCCGGACCCCACCCCGAAACCCACAGGCCCCAGTCGGACTCGATCCTTATTGTAGGACGTCCCCTCCCTCCTGTATATTCTCACTGCAGAGACCCCACTATGCCACGCTGCCCCCCCTCAAAAGCGTGAGTATATCCTTCCTCAGACACGGATGCCGAATCCTCGGCACAGTATGGCGGTCTCTTACCTTCTCCGGTTGAAATTGGGCAGGGCTGCTTTGATGTCAGCCATGAAGGGGCTGTACTTGATGTCCTCGTTGTTGCAAAGCACGTGGACGGCATACTCTCCGGCCTCTGTGGGCCAGTAACGGACATCACAGGAGCCGTCGCCCTTGTCATCACACTCGATCTTGGCCTGGGACGGACCCTCCACCGAGAAGCCTACCGGTCAGGAAGGAGAAGGCCCAACAGGCCTCGGGTCAGTCACACAGCTACACCCAAAATTTAGGAGGCCCAATCAGCCCACTCTTCCCCGCCCCCCCCCCCCCCCCAACCAAAAATCCACCTCAAACCGGTTACACAGAACAGGAGGCCATTCAGCCCCTCTATCCTGTACCCTCATCCTGGCTTTATAACCCTTAAATCCCCTTTTGGAGGGTTGTAGGGGCCGGAGGAGGATAGGGATGGAGAGGGTTGTAGGGGCCGGAGGAGGATAGGGATGGAGAGGGTTGTAGGGGCCGGAGGAGGATAGGGATGGAGAGGGTTGTAGGGCTGGAGGAGGATAGGGATGGAGAGGGTTGTAGGGGCCGGAGGAGGATAGGGATGAGAGGGGCTGGAGGAGGTTACAGAGATAGGGAGGGTTGGAGGACGTTACACAGATGGAGAGAAGGGAGGATTGAGACAGTGGATGGATTGAAGAAGTGGATAACCTCACTAGGCCCAATCTCCATGTACAGCCTTGACTCAAAATCTCTCTCCCCAACATCACCACCACCGCCCCCCCCCCGCGTCCCAGGAGCACACAAGCCTCCAAACTGCTAACAGTGGCCATGCTGTGCTCTGACACCTCTGGAAGGAGAGGCCCCCACTCACCTAACGTCCCCACATCAGTGCCAATCGCCTCGACAACGAAGTCCGCTGACTGCCCGGCAACGCCTCCCTCCAGGCCAGGCCCCCAGGCCCGGACCTTCTGAGGGCCCGCCTCCGAGCCCACCTTCACCTCGAACGGACTGCGGGAGAAAGCAAGGAGGGCTTAGAAAACTGCAGTTTCCCTAGCAAGGGAAGAAAATTCTAGAAAGAAAAAAAAAAGAAAACAAAAACTAGGTGACAGAGGCGCGCAGACAGACCTGCGGGGAATGTGTTGGCCACCCCATGTGATGGAGACGGTGTAGGTCCCTGACGAATTGGGATAGTACTCGCAGGAATAGACTCCATCGCCCAGATCCTTCTGCTTGACCAGTTCCTCGTGACCCTCTGGCAGGGGGAGAAAATGAGTCAATGAATACAAGGTTAGTGTTTTCCGTAACTGCACCAAGCCCACCCCCTCAATAAACGATCAGCGCACAGCAAGATTCCACAAGTCACCAACATGGTCAATGGTTTGAATTGTAGGCCTGTTGTCCATTTGGTTTTTTGCAAACAATGAGGAAACCCACGTTGGGTCAAGGGATGAATATTGAGATGGAGGCGCTTGCTCCCCCCACCTCCCTCCACCAAATACTCACTGGGTCCCTTCACCACCACCTTCAGGTCCCCGCTGCCCGCTCCTTTGGTGTACACCTTGAAGTCCGCCGTCTCCTTCGCACGAACGCCCTTGGGCTGGAGGCCGCGTCCGACTGCGCGACACGCGCTGGGGTTGCACGCTGCCAGAGAGAGAAAAAGAAACTCTTACTCCAGTCCCTCACACTCCTTCCCCTATCTTCCCCCCTCCAACACCTACGTCTATCTCCTGGAGTGTCGGGGTGGGGTGAAAACGGGAACTCTGCCGGGGGATATTGTTAAGAAAGGATAAGCCTGTCAAATCTTTTCCTCTGGGACTCATCAGATGGCAAGAACAGTGAATTTCAAAGAATTTACATGGCGGGAGGGGATGGCAGGATGTATGAGGAGAGATTGACTAGGTTAGGATCGTTTTCACTGGAGATGAATGAGGAGGCGGCGGGGTGGGGGATCTCAGACTTATAAAATTCTGACAGGACTAGGCCAGGGAGAATATTCCTGATGGTCGGGGGGGGGGGGGGGGGGGGGGGGTGGGGTGATCCAGAAATCACAGTCCGAGGATTCGGGGTAGACCATTTAGGATGGAGATGAGGAGACATTTCTTCACTCAGTGGTGAGCCTGTGGAATTCATTACCTCAGGAAGTAGTTGGTGCCAAAACATTGAATGTAGTCAAGAGGTGGCTAGATATAGCACTTGGGGCTAACGGGATCCAAGGTTATGGGGAGGAAGCAGGATTAGGCTATTGAGTTGGACGATCAGCCATGATTGTAATGGATGGCGGAGCAGGCTCGAAGGGCCGAATGGCCTCCTCCTGCTCCTGTCTATGTTTCTATGACTGGGTGCCAATTGGCTGCCTCTGGTTGTACGTGCGGGGCATTGCAATAGTGGCCACACCCAATTCAAGTTCCAGCAAGCTCGCAAGGCAGCTGGCCGATGCCCACCAGATGTTCATTAGCACGGAACCATCCTCTGCAAGTAAGGAACATGACCAGGCATGTGGCTAAAGAAAAAAAGGAAGTGACTAACTCGCTGGTACATCCTCTACACCAACACACCGCAACCACACCGGACATGCCAATCCTTTCCTCTTTCCAAACAAATTATTGTTCCCTCACAGAAGGGACATGGAAAGCTGCAACCCTTCCGACACTGGGAATCTCGGAATGTCCCGCTGTCTGTGCCCAAACCCTTCCAAAGGAAATGGGGGTCAAGAGATTGTCTAGTGGCATTTCCAACACTTCGGAGTGAAGCTAACCGTACGTTGGTTCGGTCACCAAGGAATCAGAATCCTACAAAGCAGAAAAGAGGCCATTCAGCCCATTGAGTCTGCTCCAACCACAATCCCATCCAGGCCCTATCCCCGTAACCCCATATATTTACCCGGCTAATCCCTCTTGACACCAAGGGGCAATTTAGCACGGCCAATCCATCTAACCCACACATCTTTAGATTGTGGGAGGAAACCGGAGCACCCGGAGGAAACCCACACAGACAGGGAGAATGTGCAAACTCCACACAGACAGTCACCCAAGGCCAGAATCGAACCCAGGTGCCTGGCACAGTGAGGCAGCAGTGCTAACCGGTGCTGTCCTGTCCTGGTTGAAACCCATGCCCACCCTAATTCATCATTTAGCCCTTCCCCTCAGGTGTCAGCATGGTGATGCATGTACCCGGACGCCCAGATCCCTCTGCACCAGAGTTCCACAGTCTCCCTCTACTTGAGTGTGTCACACGTGGGCCGTCAGTCATGTCAAGACGTGATCCGTTGGTTATTGGATCGAATGGCCATATCCCCCTCCCCTCACACACACCACCCACCCCACCCCCGACAACCACCCGCATGCAGTCGATTACCTCCAGTCCCCCAGAAGGGGCAGAGAGAGAGAGAGAGAGAGGGGTCTTGTTCATTTTCCAACCATTACTGGATAGTCAACGGAGAGAGATGGAGTGAGAAAGCGAGAGAGAAAAGCAGGCAGCCATCTTCCTGACACGCCAATGTCAGCAGGCAGAGGTCAGAGGTTGATCAGATTGGACACAATTCGAGGTAAGCGGACAGTTGAGGAAGGGAAGGAAGGAAGAGAGATAAAAGGAAAAAAAAACATCAAGTGTATCGAAAGCAGAAGAAACATCAGAGACAAACACAATGCTTGACAGAGTCAGAGAACACGACAGAAACCTAAAGGTCACCAGCTGGATGACCAACTTCTAACACAACCCTTGGGGAGAGAGGAGTTCAGTCTAGAACGTTCCGAGCCCCACACCTCAGAAAGAGGGTGGGGGAGTTTGGAACTCCGCCCAGAAACAGGCCAGAGGCAATTGCATGGGGCCTCCTCCTGTTCCTGTGTAACAGGCTCGAGAAGGGCTGAATGGGCCTCCTCTTGCTCCTGTGCGAGAGGAGAGAGGGGCTGAATAGGCCTCCTCCTGTTCCTGTGCAACAGGCTCGAGAGGAGGGGCTGAATGGGCCTCCTCTTGCTCGGAGGACTCCCAGCCCCTGGGCCTGGTGGTTTTGTGGTGGATTCCAGGCCTACCTTCAGCAATGGTGACGGTGAAGGGGCTCTTGGGGATCTGTGCCCCGGCGAAGGTGATGTAGATAGTGTGGACACCCTCGACGGTGGGGCGGTAGGTGCAGCGGTAAGAGCTGTTGCCACGGTCTTCGATCTGAATCTCCACGGTGTCCTTTTTCCCATTGGGGTCAGAGATGCTCACGGCCACATCTCCGACACCAGCACCTGTGGAGGGAGAGAGAGGGAGGAGAATCCCGTTACAAAACAGGTCAACATTCATTTATTAAATCACAGAAACTTCGAGGATCCAATTCTAACAGGCCGGCAAATCAACACTAACACAGCTAATTATTCTGACACCTTCACATCCTCCCCATCTCCAACCTCCTCCAGCCCCTACAACCCTCCCCATCTCTGTAACCTCCTCCAGCCCCTACAACCCTCCCCATCTCTGTAACCTCCTCCAGCCCCTACAACCCTCCCCATCTCCAACCTCCTCCAGCCCCTACAACCCTCCCCATCTCCAACCTCCTCCAGCCCCTACAACCCTCCCCATCTCCAATCTCCTCCAGCCCCTACAACCCTCCCCATCTCTGTAACATCCCCCAGCCCCTACAACTCTCCCCATCTCCAACCTCCTCCAGCCCCTACAACCCTCCCCATCTCCAACCTCCTCCAGCCCCTACAACCTTCCCCATCTCCAACCTCCTCCAGCCCCTACAACCCTCCCCATCTCTGTAACATCCCCCAGCCCTCCGAGATCTCTGCGCTCCTCCAATTCCAGCCTCTCGAGCACCCCAATTCCCATTGCTCCATCATAGAAAGAATCCCTAACAGTGCAGGAGACCATTCGGCCCATCAAGACTACACTGGCAAAAATCCCACCCAGGCCCTATCCCCATAACCCTACATTTACCCTGCTAATCCCTCTTACCAATGCATCCTGGACAATTTAGCACAGCCATTGCATCTAACCCGCATGTCCTTGGACTGTCAGAGGAAACGGGAGCACGCAGAGGAAACCCACGCAGACACGGGGAGAATGTGCAGACTCTGCACAGACAGACAAGTCAAGAGGGGAATGGCTTACTGCAGGAATCACTTCTTCGATTACCAAGGTGATGGAAGATGTGTTGAGTGAGTTAACCACTGTTACACAAATCAAGGGACAAAGGCCGGGACAAGGTGGAACAGGCTCTCTCGCTCGCTCCCTTACCTGCTGTGTAGATGTCAAAGTAGGTGGATTTGTTGGCCGCGTTGCCAAGGGGCTCGAGGCCTGGGCCCTGGGCGGTCACCTTGCTCGAGTCACCCTGTGCCTTCCCAATGGTCACTTCAAAAGGGCTCTTGGAGATGTTCTGTCCGGCAAACAAGACGGTCACCTGTTTTTGGAGGGGGAAGAACACAGGAACAAGGTCAGGGGGGTGGGGAGAGTGAACACGCAGAGCCTCCAAATCCACACTGGTCACCCCACCCACCAGCCCCTCCTGCAACCACCTCTCACAGGCCCCCACTTGTATTTCCCCCCAACCCACACAGCCAATTATTCAGAGTCAGAGGTTTACAGCATGGAAATAGGCCCTTCGGCCCAACTTGTCCATGCTGCCCAGTTTTTTTTTAAAAAACCACTAAGCTAATCCCAATTGCCCGCATTTGGCCCATTTCCCTCTATACCTATATAACTATCTAAATGCTTTTTAAAAGACAAAATTGTACCCGCCTCTACTACAAAAAGAATGGTCCAGTTTGGACCAGGGAGCAGCATGGGCTTGGAGGGCCGAAGGGCCTTTTCCTGTGCTGTATTGTTCTTTGTACCTCTGGCAGCTTGTTCCAGACACTCACCACCCTCTGAGAAAAAATTGCCCCTCTGAACACTTTTGTATCTCTCCCCTCAAACCTATGCCCTCTAGGTTTAGACTCCCCTACCTCTGGGAAAAGATGTTGACTATCTAAGCTGATCTGTGTCCCTCATTATTTTATAGACCTCTATAAGATCATCCTCAAGTCTCCTACGCTCCAGAGAAAAAGGTCCCAGTCTATCCAGACTCTCCTTTTAACTCAATCCATCAAGTCCCGGCAGCATCCCAGTAAATCTTTTCTGCACTCTTTCCAATTTAATAATATCCTTACCAGCACAGAAACAGACCATTCGGCCTATCCCCCTCAGATCAATGCTATCATTTGCATGCCACACAAGTGCCCTCCCCCAGGTGATATCCCTCCCTGACATGCAGACAAAGAGTCAACACCTTTTACAACACAGAGACCCTTTGGCCCATCACATCTGTACAAGCACCTATCGATTCTAATCCCATTTCCCAGCACTTGGTCCATAGCCTTGTATGCTGTGGGGTTTGAGTGCTCATCCAAATGTTTAAATGTTCAGTGTTCCTGCCTCTCCCACCCTGTCAGGCAGCGGGTTCCAGACTCCCACCACCCTCTGGGTGAAAATGTTTCTCCTCAAATCCCCTCAATATCCCACCCCTTCCCTCCAAAGTTTATTTAGCGTCACAAGTAGGCTTACATTAACACTGCAATGAAGTTACTGTGAAAATCCCCTAGTTGCCACACTCCAGCGCCTGTTCGGGTACACCGAGGGAGAATTTAGCATGGTCAATGCACCTAACCAGCACGTCTTTCAGACTGTGGGAAGAAACCGGAGCACCCGAAGGAAACCCACCCAGACACGGGGAGAACGTGCAAACTCCACACATAGTGACCCAAGACGGGAATTGAACCCAGGTCCCTGGCGCTGTGAGGCAGCAGTGCTAACCACTGTGCCTCTACTAAAAAAGGGGAAATTTCTTCCGATCCACCCTGTGTCCCTCATTATTCTGTACACCTCGATCAGGTCCCCCCTCAGCCTTCTCTGCTCTGAGGAAAACAACCCCAGTCTAACCAGCGTCTCTCCATCGCTGAGACGCTCCATCCCAGGCAGCATCCTGGTGAATCTCCTCCGCACCCTCTCCAGTGCAATCACATCCTTCCTATAGTGTGGAGACCAGAACTGCACCCAGTCCTCTAGGTGTGGCCTAACCAGTGCTTCATACAGCTCCATCACAACCTCTCTGCTCTGATACCTTGGCTAAATAAAGGCCAATATCCCCATTTGCCTTCTTAACCCATGGAGGGGGGTTGACAAGTCATTGTCTTTTTATCCCTTGTGGCCCACACAGCCCCTACAACTGACCATCCTCATCGAGCCCTCTACATCCGAGAGGTGTCCATGGGGAGCAGTACGTCAGCAGAAAGATCTCCATTTTGTATTCGAGTCACTATCAACATCCTGGGGGTCACCATTGAGCAGAAACTGAACTGGACCCAGCCATATAAATACTGTGGCTCCCAGAGCAGGTCAGAGGCTGGGAATCCTGCGGAGAGTAACTCACCTCCTGACCCCCCCCAAAGCCTGTCCACCGTCTACAAGGCACAAGTCAGGAGTGTGATGGAATACTCTCCCACTCGCCTGGATGAGCGCGGCTCCGACAACACTCGAGGATATCAGCCGTTCCTTCACTGTGGCTGGGTCAAAATCCTGGAATGCCCTCCCTAACAGCACTGTGGGTGTACCTACACCACACGGGACAGCAGCGGGTTCAAGATGGCGGCTCACCCACCACCTTCTCAAGGGGGCAATAAATGCTCCCTTGGGAACCAAGGGGAGTGGGGAAAAATGCAACAATCAAACAATCCACGTCCGAGACACCTTACCTTGTGTAGTCCCACGACCTTGGGAGTGTAGTGGACCGAGTAAGTTCTATTTTTATCGTTGTTGGCCGTTACTTTAGCCTGTCGACAAACGGATATTAAAATAAATTAAATTTGACAAAAGCTGATACCAGGGCCGGAGGCCGAGGGGTGTTGTTGACAGATTGAGGTCTCAAAATGTAGAAGGGGGCCGTTTCAGTAGGGTTGACGCAGAGAAGATACCTCCACTCATGAGCGTGAGCCGTGTGTGACCGGAACACTGGGCCACCAGTACAAGATTGTCACTATTAAATCCATTGCGGGGGTCTTTACCCAGGGAGTGGGGGAAGAATGCGGGAGTCGCCCTCCGCACCCCAGAGACTCTTCAGCCCATCTCGTCTCCACCAGCCCATCAAGAACCAATCTATTCTAACCTCAGCCTATAACAGTCCTGCACATTACAAATGGAACAGAATGATTATAGCACAGGAGGCCATTCATGCCCTCATCTGGCTGCTGATCCCTTGGCCAGAGTGACACGTGTAATCCCCCCACCCTTCCCCCGTCAGCCCAGTCCCCCCACCCTTCCCCCTGCCCATTCTCCCTTTTTGGATAATAATCCAATTCCCCTTGGGGAAGCCTCGATTGAACCTGCCTCCCCCACACTCTCAGGCAGCGCCTTCCAGATCCACACCACTCGCTGCGTGAAAAACTCTCTCCCCGTGTCTCCGTCGCTTCTTTCTCCAATCGCCTCCAATCTGTGTCCCCCTCTGGTTCCCCATCCTCCCGCCAATGGGAACAGTTTCTCCCTCTCGACTCTGTTCCAGACCCCAATGCCATCCTCATGAATTGAACCCCTTGATCAAATCTCCTCTCAACCTTCTCTTCTCCCACGGAGAACATTCCCAACTTCTCCCAATCAATCCATGGAGCTGAAGTCCCCTCAGCTCCCTGGAAATATTCTCCTCAATCTTGTCCACACACACACACCCTCTCTCTCAAAACATTGTCCCCTGAAGTGCGGCAGGCAGGAACTGGATGGAATGCTCCAGTTGAGGTTGAATGAGGGGGGGAAGAAAAAAAAAAAATCAGGAATGTTCCAGACGCCCCTCACCTCCTCACGATGGCCAGCTGGGTCCTCAACGTAGACCAGCACCTCGCCAAGCCCAGCGCTGATTGTCTCCACCATGAACTCCGCCTTCCGCATCACAACATTGCCGGTCGGTTCAATACCTGGAGGAAAGGGACAAAAAATAAATTTTAAAAAACAGGCAGCGACAGAGACGACCAAGGGGGGAGAAAAGTTGGCGTGACGACAGACCTGGTCCGTAGGCCCGGGCTTTCTTGGGGTTGAGTTTTGGACGGAGGGGAGCTCCGGGTTTCAGCTTGGCTTTGGGGAACTGCGACAGGTAGGTCATGACGGAGTGTTCGTCCACGTTGGGGTCAAGGATCTCCTCCGGGGTGATCACCTGGAACGGGATGGGGGGAGAAAATGAGAAGTGTCAAGATCAGGGAAACCATGTTGGACCCACTGAGAAAGAAAATGGCTGCCCAAGGCGGTGACACAATGGAGGACGCCAAGGGTGGGAGAAAATGGCCACCGTGCACTCAATGAGGGCCTTCTCACATCAAGTGCACTCTGCCCTTCCCCATTTCTCCACTGCAGCCCTGAGCCACTAACCGTGCAATAGTCCCACCTCAATTTTAGGAGCCTGTTCAAGAAGGCCAAAGCTTGTTTCACCTACCCTCAGGGCATCCAAACCAAGGGGGGTTGGGGGCGGGGGGGGAGAAAATCAGTGGGTGCGTTTCCTTTTGGGTCACTTGCTGTCAAAAGCAGGTAATGCGACAGCTGACCAGCACACAGCAAGATCCCACAAACCACCAACGACTGAAGTCTCACGAAATGTGACTTTGATGAAGGGATTTGAATACTGAGGCCTGGGAGAGAACATCATCCTCCACCCCCCCTAATAGCAGCACTTGTGACCACCCCAGGGGACAGATGGGGAAGGTTGGGGGGGGGGGGGGGGGGGGGAAGGGGGTTCAATGTCCTGTCATGAAAGACGGGCCCTCCCTCAAACAGGGTGGCCCTCCCTCAGTATTTGAGACCTCCTCGCCACCCCCTCAGCCGATGGACCAAGGGCCCCCTCAAACTTCTATCGCCCCCATCCCTCCCCTCAGCCCCACTCCATCTCCTCAACCAATGAGGCCACGCCCTCGACCTCCCACATCCCCTTAAATGAGGGAGGTTTCGCCACTCACACTCCTTCCCCTCAGCTCATTACTCACTCTTCCCCCCCCTCCCTCCCCCCAGCTCATTACTCCTCTTCCCCCCCCCTCCCTCCCCCCAGAGTGGTGCTCCCTCAGCATTGTGGGAATGTTTCGGGCCTAGATTGCAAGGCTTGAGCATGGTGTTGGGACCTCCTCCCATTCCCGAGTTTGCTCCCCTCCTTCTCTTCTCCTCCTCCCCCCCCCCCAGACCCCCCCAGACCTGCAGCGTCCACACCGAGGGAGATTGGCAGGGGGTCGAATGAGCCCACCTCTGCCACCCAGCCAACTCACCTGTGGGATTCCCAGCCAGTCGTCAGCCTGCTGCATGGCCTCCCTGGCGTTGTCCACTGGCTTGCTTCCATCCCAGGTCTCCCAGTCTGGGCAGAGCCCTGTTCCGAGGGGGGGAAAGAAAATGGCCACCGTCAGATTTAATAAGTCTCCAAATCTCCTCTTTCTCTCCCTCCCCCCAAAATCGACAAGCTAACCCCCCCATCTTTGAAATTCACTCCCTCCACCACCAATGTACAGTGGCAGCAGTGTGCATCATCCCCAAGATGCACTGCTGTAGTCGATGCAGGGAGAATGTTCCCAATGGTGGGGGAGTCCAGAACCAGGGGTCACCGTCTGAGGAGTCAGGATAGACCATTTTGGACGAAGGTGAGGAGACATTTCTTCACGCAGAGAGTGGTGAGCCTGTGGAATTCACTAACACAGGAAGTAGTTGATGCCAAAACACTGAACGTATTCGAGAGGCGGCTGGATAAAGCACTTGGGGCGAACGGGATCAAAGGTTTATGGGAAGGAAGCAGGATTAGGCTATTGAGTTGGATGATCAGCCATGATTCCAATGACTGGCAGAGCAGGCTCGAAGGGCCAAATGGCCTCCTCCTGCTAACTTCTATATTTCGCCAAGGCTCCTTAGACAGCGCCGTCCAAACCCGCCACCTCTATCCCCTAGAAGGACAAGGGCCCCCCCCCACCACTCAGAGCTCCCCCACCACCCTGACTCAAAAATATATCAGCCGTTCCTTCACTGTGACCGGGTCAAAAATCCTGGAACTCCCTCCCTAACAGTGCTGTGGGTGTACCTACACCACACGGGACTGCAGCGGGTTCAAGATGGCGGCTCACCCACCACCTTCGAACAGGGAAATTAGGGACAGGTACAGTGGTTAGCACTGCTGCCCTCTTTTTAGGTCAAACAGCGTTACGGATCTGGGTTCAATTCCAGCCTCGGGTCACTGTCTGTGCAGAGTCTGCACGTTCTCCCCGTGTCTGCGTGGGTTTCCTCCCAGTCGGAAAGACGTGCTGGTTAGGTGTATAATTCTCCCCCAGTTAAGGGTCTTCCCCGCGCAGGGTTACTAGATGGATTCTTCCACTCCCCTTCTCTGGGATGTTCTTCCATCCACCCCCAACCCAGACGGAAGGGGCCCCGAGGGTCCTTACCGGGGGCACAGCTGTCCACCAAGGCGCCCAGAGCCTTGCCACTTTGCCAGTCCTTGCTGAAGTTGGTGATGGGCATCTCGGGCAGCTTGTTCTGGATCCATCCCAGCAGCCTCTGCTTGGGGGTCTGTTTCTTGGCCTCATCATCATCCTCGTCCCACATGGGCATGGAGATGGAATAATGAAGGATCAGCGTCCATATCAAACCCAGGATCAGCTTGAGGTTCCCGTCAACGATGGCTTTGCTATCTGCAGGGACGGCAAACAAGACAAAACTCCTTCAAAACCACAACGAATAATTTAAAAAAAGTTTGCCCACTTCCCTTGCCCTGCCTTGCCCCATCCAGGACTCACCACACCAAGTGGCAGCCATCTTGTCCCTCACGGGACGCCAAACATTTACAGATGCACCATAGAAAGCATTCTTTCTGGTTGTATCACAGCTCCTGCTCTGTCCAAGACCGCAAGGAACTACAAAGGGTCGTGAGGGGGTGGCACGGTAGCACAAGGGGCGGCACGGTAGCACAGTGGTTAGCACTGCTGCTTCACAGCTCCAGGGTCCCGGGTTCGATTCCCGGCTCGGGTCACTGTGTGGAGTTTGCACATTCTCCTCGTGTCTGCGTGGGGTTTCCTCCGGGTGCTCCGGTTTCCTCCCACAGTCCAAAGATGTGCGGGTTAGGTTGATTGGCCAGGTTAAAAAATTGCCCCTTAGAGTCCTGGGATGTGTAGGTTAGAGGGATTAGCGGGTAAAATATGTGGGGGGTAGGGCCTGGGTGGGATTGTGGTCGGTGCAGACTCGATGGGCCGAATGGCCTCCTTCTGCACTGTAGGGTTTCTATGTTTCTATGTGAACAAAGTCCAGTCCAAACCAGCCTCCCATCCATTGACTGTCTACACTTCCGGCTGCCTCAGGAAAAACAGCCAGATAATCAAGGACCCCACGCACCCCGGACACTCTCTTCCATCGGGAAAAAGTTACAAAAGTCTGAGGTCACGTACCGACCGACTCAAGAACAGCTTCTTCCCTGCTGCCGTCAGACTTTTGAATGGACCTACCTCACATTGAGTTAATCTTTCTCTACACCCTAGCTATGACTGTAACACTACATTCTGCACTCTCTCCTTTCCTTCTCTATGAACAGTATGCTTTGTCTGTAATAGCATGCAAGAAACAATACTTCTCACTGTATACTAATACATGTGACAATAATAAATCAAATCAAAAATCCAGTCAGTCCTCCCTCTTCCCTCCCCAACAGTCCCGCCTGTTCCATCTCCTTTTGGGAAAAATAAATCACAGTAGAGGTGCAACATTGGCCATTCTGCCCCTCAAGCCTGCTCCGCCATTCGGCAAGATCTCATCCAATCACACGTGTGTCGTGAGCTCTCCATCTACCCGCGATGGAAAACCTTCCAATCCCTCGCCCAACAAGACTTTACCTACCCCCGCCTTCGAAACAGTCAGTGACCACCACCCCCCAACCCAACACTCCCGGAGAGTTCCAAAGTCACAACCCTCAGAACAAACATTCTCTTAATCTCCATCCTTAAAGGGCGACCCTCAACTTAATTTTCAAACAGTTCCATTCCCACCCCCAAGTTCTGGACTCGCCCTCGAGGAAAGGCCCTTTCCACATCCACCTTGTCAAGACCCATTTAGGGTCTTATCTACTTCAATCGAGTCTCCCCTCCCCTCGCTCTTTGAAACTTCAGCATTAAGCCTAGTCTGTCCAACCTTCCCACAGTGGTTAGCTCAGCACTGGGGACCCGGGTTCAATTCCCGGCTTGGGCCATGGTCTGTGGAGGTTGTACATTCTCCCCGTGTCTGTGTGGGTTTCCTCCGGGTGCTCTGGTTTCTTCCCACAGTCCAAGAGTGTGGGATAGTTTGATCAGCCATGCTAAATTTACCCGGGTGTCAGGGGAATTAGCAGGGTAAATGCTTGGGGTTGCAATTGATACAGACTCAATGGGCCGAGTGGCCTTCTCCTGTACTGCAAGGATTCTATGAAGACAAGCCGCTGATTCCAGGTATTGATCGACGAAACCGCCCCTGAACCGCTTCCAGCCGACTTCCTTAAATAAGGAGACCAAAACCACGCTCAGTATTCGAGATGTGGTCTCACCAATGTCCTGAATAACGGAAGCATAACCTCCTTACTTTTACCTTCAATTCCTCTCACGATAAAAGGAGAGCTTGCGGACATTTGTGGCGTCCACCAGCCTCCTCAGCAGTGGACTCCAGATTCTCACTGCAAGGCTTTGGGGGTGGCGGGGAGGGGGTGGTTTATCATAGAAATCATAGAAACCCCACAGTGCAGGAGGAGGCCATTCGGCCCATCGAGTCTGCACCGACCACAATCCCACCCAGGCCCTACCCCCACATATTTTACCCGCTAATCCCTCTAACCTACACATCCCAGGACTCTAAGGGGCAATTTTTTAACCTGGCCAATCAACCTAACCCGCACATCTTTGGACTGTGGGAGGAAACCGGAGCACCCGGAGTAAACCCACGCAGACACGAGGAGAATGTGCAAACTCCACACAGACAGTGACCCGAGCCGGGAATCGAACCCGGGACCCTGGAGCTGTGAAGCAGCAGTGCTAACCACTGTGCTACCGTGCCGCCCGTAAAAATATTCTTCCTTACATAACTTACTCCCTTGTCCAAAACCTGTTCCATTCCCCCTACTAGTCCTTCGCGTCTGGAGGGCTTCCTTCATCTGAGTAGGCCGCAGATTGTTCACTCACCATGACCCCATGAATAAGATCAAATACATTTGATATAACTTGTGGGGCCAAACGGCCTGTTTTGTGCTGTAGTTTTCTATATACACCCAATATTACAGAAAATGCTTCATTATTTATTATATATCGATTTGAATCATTGATGCACACACTTAGGCCCAACTCAAGTCTGGGATCCTGTTGAGGTCGCCACTCTGTACAGGAAGGACACGAGGGCCCTCGAAACGGTTGGGGGGGGGGTTGCAGAGGGAGATTTACCAGAATGGTTCTCGGGATGAGGGGAAGGCACCAGGTGGGGGAAAAGAGAAATTCTGAATTTGGCATGCCTCAGTCAGAAACTAGGCCCACCACCCCCACTGAGGCTTGTGGTTTAGGCCGAAACAGGAGGACATCAGGTAATTACAGGCCGGTGAGCCTTACATCAGTGGTAGGGAAATTATTTGAGAGGATTCTTCAAGACAGGATTTATTCCCACTTGGAAATAGGTGGACGTATTAGTGAGAGGCAACATGGTTTTGTGAAGGGGAGGTCGTGTCTCACGAACATGATTGAGTTTTTCGAGGAAGTGACAAAGATGATTGATGAGGGTAGGGCAGTGGATGTTGTCTACATGGACTTCAGTAAGGCCTTTGACAAGGTCCCTCATGGCAGACTGGTGCAGAAGGTGAAGTCGCACGGGATCAGAGGTGAACTGGTAAGGTGGATACAAAACTGGCTCAGTCAAAGAAGACAGAGGGTAGCAGTGGAAAGGTTGTTTCTGAATGAAGGGCTGTGATGCTTGAGGAAAATGTAACTGGTTTGATTAGTAAGTTTGCAAATGACACAAAGGTTGGTGGATTTGCAGATAGCGATGAGGACCATCAGAGGATACAGCAGGATATAGATCAGTTGGAGACTTGGGCGGAGAGATGGCAGATGGAGTTTAATCCGGACAAATATGAGGTAATGCATTTTGGAAGGTCTAATACAGATAGGAAATATACAATAAACGGCAGAACCCTTCAGAGTATTGATAGGCAGAGGGATCTGGGTGTACAGGTACACAGATCACTGAAGCAGCAACGCAGGTGGAGAAGGTAGTGAAGGCATACGGCATGCTTGCCTTCATCGGCCGGGGCATTGAGTTTAAAAATTGGCAAGTCATGTTGCAGCTTTATAGAACCTTAGTGAGGCTGTACTTGGAATATAGTGTTCAATTCTGGTCGCCACACTACCAGAAAGATGGAGACTTTGGAGAGGGTACAGAAAAGTTTTACCAGGATGTTGCCTGGTATGGAGGGCATTAGCTATGAGGAGAGATTGGAGAAACTTAGTTTGTTCTCATTGGAGCGACAGAAGTTGAGGGGAGACCTAATAGAAGTCTACAAGATTATGAGAGGCATGGACAGAGTGGATAGTCAGAAACTTTTGCCCCCCAGGGTGGAAGAGCCAATTACTAGGGGGCACAGGTTTAAGGTGCGAGGAGCAAGGTTTAAAGGAGATGTACGAGGCAGATTTTTTTAAAAAAACTACACAGAGTAGTGGGTGCCTGGAACTCGTTGCCGGGGGAGGTAGTGGAAGCGGATATGGTAGTGACTTTTAAGGGGCGCCTTGACAAATACATGAATAGGATGGGACTAGAGGGATATGGTCCTTGGAAGGGGAGGGGGTTTTAGTTAAGTCGGGCAACATAGTCGGTGCAGGCTTGGAGGGCCAAAGGGCCTGTTCCTGTGCTGTAATTTTCTTTGTTCTTTGAACAGCCACACAGTCAAGGGGGTGCTGCCACTTGGGGTGCCACGATAGGCCTGGCCCCAACTCAAGCTTGCGAGTCAAAGCTTGGTGCCTTCTCCCTCCTCACCCCTCCCAACGGAACATGGTTAAAAAAAGTGGACTACTTGACATTCCACAACAGGAATTTGGGTATGGCTTTTCGGCTGGAGTTCTGGAAGCATCTCTGAAAAAAGGGAAAGATTAAGAACTGGCTGGAAGATGCTCGAAATAGTCAGGGTGAGTCAAATTAGCACTTGGTGGGGGAAAGAGAAGATGCCAAACTTTGGCTCACGATCTCGGGTCGGTGCTGGGCCTGGGCCACCCCTATCATGGCACCCCAAATGGTAGAGTCCGCCCACCCGAGGGGCTGTTCTCCCTGTCTTGGCGCAGACCATGAGCATCAGTGGGGGGGTGCGGGGCCTAAATTCTAACAAGCAATGTCAAATCCAAACTTTCTGGTCTCTCCACTGCCCCAGCACCCCCTCCCCCCAGTGGAGGTCTCTCTCCCTTGTTGAGAATTGAGTGCGGTTTGGACCAGGGATCTGGGGAGGGGCAAAAAATTTACTGAAACTAAAAGTTTGGGTGATTTATCACTCAGCTGTTTAACGTGGGAGCATCCCGTGTGCCAATTGGTTGGCCATCCTTTATGCACACAAAATGGTGACCATAATCACACTTCGAAGAAAGGCTAGGTTGGGGGTGGGGTGGTCGCTGGTTGGCCAACATTTATTGCCCATCCCTAGGGAAGTGTTGTGCGGGCAGGAGATTGAGAAGTTATTAAGAGATAAATCTTTCAACATTAGGACCGCCATCTTGGACCTGGTCAACACAAGCCTCCCCCCAACCCCCCTCCCCACCCCAACCTCAGACTGGAGGGACTGCCACACCAGTGGAGATCTTCCACAAGGAGAGGTCGAGCCCAAATGCCCCCCCCCCCCCCCCCGTTCCATCCTCATGAAAGATCTCGCGGCCATTATTGGAAGGGCAGTGGCGGGAAGAGTTGCACCCAATATTTAACCCCTAACCCACACCAATGTTTTAAAAGTACGACTGGGGGTCATTGGTTGCCTGCGGGATCTTGCTCTGCCCAACAAAAACACAGCTGCCTCTTCCCTATGTTACAGTAACTACACCGCCATCGCTTAGCACACTCCCACACTCGTGCAGAGACAGGCCCTGTGGAGCAAATAGCTCGTAGCAACCGAAAAAAATCCAGGGCGTGTCACACTAGGTCATAGTCGGGACACGCAGGAAGATAACTAAAAACAGCAAAGTAATTTCAAGCCTTTTAGACTGGAAGAAATTCCATCAGGTCCTCTCACCCCGGCAAGTAAATTCTGAATCCCCACCCCCCAAATGTGGCAAGCAAACGCAACTGATCCACCAGCCCTGTGGCAATTAATGGCAACATTTCTTCATTAAATTACACAATGTTGGTTTTGCTTCAAGATACCACAGCTGCTCCAAGTCACAGTTTGATTAAAAAGAGATAATGACCAATAAACTCATCCACCCAGTGAGCTTTGTGCTCCCATCACCATTGACAGACCCGTCCCCACCAGTACTGTGTCCCAGTGTTATACAGCGACAGACCCGTCCCCACCAGTACTGTACCCCAGTGTTATACAGTGACAGACCCGTCCCCACCAGTACTGTGTCCCAGTGTTATACAGTGACAGACCCGTCCCCACCAGTACTGTGTCCCAGTGTTATACAGCGACAGTCCCATCCCCACCAGTACTGTACCCTAGTGTTATACAGAGACAGACCCATCCCCACCAGTACTGTACCCCAGTGTTATACAGAGACAGACCCATCCCCACCAGTACTGTATCCCAGTGTTATACAGTGACAGACCCGTCCCCACCAGTACTGTACCCCAGTGTTATACAGCGACAGACCCATCCCCACCAGTACTGTGCCCCAGTGCTATACAGCGACAGACCCGTCCCCACCAGTACTGTACCCCAGTGTTACAGTGACAGACCTGTCCCTACCAGTACTGTACCCCAGTGTTACAGTGACAGACCTGTCCCCACCAGTACTGTACCCCAGTGTTATACAGTGACAGACCTGTCCCCACCAGTACTGTACCCCAGTGTGATACAGTGACAGACCCGTCCCCACCAGTACTGTACCCCAGTGTTACAGTGACAGACCTGTCCCCACCAGTACTGTACCCCAGTGTTACAGTGACAGACCTGTCCCCACCAGTACTGTACCCCAGTGTTACAGTGACAGACCGGTCCCCACCAGTACTGTACCCCAGTGTTATACAGTGACAGACCCGTCCCCACCAGTACTGTACCCCAGTGTTATACAGCGACAGACCCGTCCCCACCAGTACTGTACCCCAGTGTTATACAGCGACAGACCCGTCCCCACCAGTACTGTACCCCAGTGTTATACAGTGACACACCCGTCCCCACCAGTACTGTACCCCAGTGTTATACAGTGACAGACCTGTCCACACCAGTACTGTACCCCAGTGTTATACAGTGACACACCCGTCCCCACCAGTACTGTACCCCAGTGTTATACAGTGACAGACCTGTCCACACCAGTACTGTACCCCAGTGTTATACAGTGACACACCCGTCCCCACCAGTACTGTACCCCAGTGTTATACAGTGACAGACCTGTCCACACCAGTACTGTACCCCAGTGTTATACAGTGACACACCCGTCCACACCAGTACTGTACCCCAGTGTTATACAGGGACAAAATGAAAATCCTCCTCTCTCTCTCGCTGTTTCTCTCTCTCTTTACCCCCCCCCCAAAACTTCCAGAACAGGGTCAAACAGGATTCAGCGATCAGACTTATTCTTCAGGAACTGCCCAGAATTCCTTTGAACAGGGTCTGGTTGCTAAGTGACTTGGTTGTGGGCAGATCGCTGGGTGTTGTGCAGAGCTGGCCAAGGGGCCTCTCTCTCTCTCTCTCTCTCTGGGCCTCACTCGACAACAGAACAGGAGATTTCAAGGAATGTTTGAGTCAGGCAGCTTTTGACCTTCACAGATGGAGAAAAAAACGAACATCACAGGAACAAAACTCTGCTGATTAAGCCTCAGCGAGAGAACTGGGTCCCGTTCTGGGGGCCTGCATTTCACAGGAAGGACGTCAGGGCCTTGGGGAGGCCTGGGCGCAGACGTTTCACAGTGGGGGTTGCGGGGGGAGGGGACTAGACTGCTGGTGGGAGGGCGGTCACTATCACGAGGGGGTTTCGAAGGAGTAAATGAGGAGGGGGGCTTCCCAGCGAGAGAAGGGTTGGTAACCAGGGTGGGGGGAGTGAACACAGATTGGAGAATCAGTAAAAAGGGGGGAGAGAGAGAGACGAGAAGATTTCGTTTTGACTCTGCGAATTGTGGTACAAATCAGAATCCCTACAGTGCAGAAGGGAGGCCATTCAGCCCATCAAGTCTGTACCAACCACAATCCCACCCAGGCCCAACCCCCATGTACTTACCCTGCTCAACCCTCGACGCCAAGGGGTAATTTAGCATGGCCAATCCACCTAACCCACACATCTTTGGAGTGTGGGATAATATTTGCAGAGCTACGTGGGAAAGCACGAGGGAGAAAAATGGGGGCCAATTGAATAGCTCTTGCAAAAGGGGCTAACAGAGGCACAATAGATGGGGGTGAATGGCCTTCTTCCGATTTGTCTGTACAAAGGGAGTGCGACAGATCTGACAATCATCATAGAAATCAAAGAAACCCTACAGTACAGAAAGAGGCCATTTGGCCCATCGAGTCTGCACCGACCACAATCCCACCCAGGCCCTACACCCATATCCCTACATATTTACCCACTAATCCCTCTAACCTACGCATCTCAAGACACTAAGGGGCAATTTTTTAGCATAGCCAATCAACTTAACCCGCACGTCTTTGGACTGTGGGAGGAAATCGGAGCACCCGGAGGAAACCCACGCAGACACGAGGAGAATGTGCAAACTCCACACAGACAGTGACCCAAGGCCGGGAATCGAACCCAGGTCCCTGGAGCTGTGAGGCAGCAGTGCTAACCACTGTGCTACCGTGCCCAATGGAAGTCGAAATGTTCTGGGCCAGGAACAGCTTGCTTGACAGAGTGTGGTGTAGCCATTCTCTTGTTGGACGAGTAATGAAGGATATATAGAGAATTAAAACCTTAGCCAGGCAGTTTTAAAATCAAAAATACATTTAAGATCTGTTTAGTGTCTCAGATCATTGAGGAAGCCACAGCCAACAGGCTCACTAATATCCCTGGACCTGGTTTGGGCCTACAATCGGGCGGACAGCCCCCACACCACCCAATTGCGCAACCACACCCCTCACGAAGGGCCTCAAAGAGCGATATTTGTTTTAAAAAGTGAAACAGTCGCTAAAGCAGCTCCAAAATCCACCCGATCTCGGAGGGGGAAAATGACACCCTTGGAGAGAATTTTTTTAAAAAGATTAAAACAGGGTGGGGAGAAAAGAAAACGGTCGATTAGGAGGGCATCTTCCAGCCTACTAGGCCGAGGGTGACGTCAGAAGCCTAACTCCCGAGGATTGTAGTTGATAAATGAGTTGGTTGGTAAGGTACAAGAGTTGGAGCCAAAAATGTGTTTTCAAGAAACCACTCATGCTCAAATATGGGCAATTCCAGACAGGCAGCAAGGCTTAATCGCTTTTTTTCTCCTCGCTAACTTCCTGCCCTCTGGGCCCTTGGTTGAGGAGAAAGCATTTCAGTCACAGGAGAAAAATTCAGCCAGCGCTCTTCGGTAGTTTTTGCCTTATAAGGCCCACCTCGGGCCCAGCGACAAAGGGCCTGGCAGAGGACACCCCAGCTTGTTGAAGCACTGCCCGTTTCTTAAAGCCTTGGCAGCTCTGCCTGTGTGCCAATGGTCTACAGGGTCTCCCTCACCGGACCCCAGGAGGGTTTGGGGTCTGAGCTCCGAACTTCAGGAGAACCTCTCTCGCTTACAACCAGCCCCTCCACCCCCACCCCCAGGGCAGAGGGGGCAGTCCTCAAACGATGATGCATCGTGGGATCTCACTGTGCGTCGCTTCAAACATCCCCCTTCCCCCCCAACAAGTCAGCGCCGAGGGGGCATGAACAAGAGGGGGGAGGGTCACTGCTGCTTCACAGCACCAGGGTTCAATTCCTGGCTTGGGTCACTGTCTGTACGGAGTCTGTACATTCTCCCCGTGTCTGCGTGGGTTTCTTCCGGGTCCTCCAGTTTCCTCCCACAGTCCAAAGATGTGCAGGTTCGGTGGATTGGCTGTGCTAAATTGCCCCTCAGTGTCAGGGGGATTAGCTAGGGTAAATGTATGGGGTTACAGGAATGGGGCCTGGGTGGGATTGAGATGGGCCGGATGGTCTTCTATGAGAGGGCAGGACAGTGAATAAGTCTGGGTGGATAACCCCCCCCACACAGTTATTTTTAGCTGGGTGGGGCCACCCACAAGCTAATCTAGGCAGACTGGCTACACCCAAAAAGGGAACAGAAAAAGGGTGACTGTGATTCAAACAAACATTGTGCCCACACACAAGACCAACCACTGGCTGGAGCTGGAACTCTGAGCGTCCCTCTCACCCCCTTCCCAGAAACTTCCAAAAAGGCTGGCACAGGCAGGATGGCCCGAATGGCCTTGAGCAGTGTAGTCCTTCTCCAATGGCGAGAGAGCAGTCCGATGCACATTGATGGATCTACATCTCTACTTTTCAAAGTCTGTGGGTGACGTGAACCTCGGAAGTTTGGAAACAGAGCAGTGCAGAACTTCCAAAGGACATGTACAAGTGGGAGTGGGCAGACAGGTGGCAGATGAGGTTCAATGTGGAAAAGAGCGATGATGCATCTTGGTAGGAAGAACGTGGACAGATATCATATGAACCCTGTAGTCCAGAAGGAGGCCATTTGGCCCATCAAGCCTATACCAACAACAACCCCACCCAGGGCCTATCCCCATAAACCCATGCATTTACCCAGCTAATTCCCACTGACACCAAGAGGTGATTTACCCTGGCAAATCCACCAACCTGCACATCTTTGGACGTAAACCAGAGCACCTGGAGGAAACCCACACAGATACGGGGAGAATGTGCAAACTCCACAGACACAGTGACCCGAGGCCGGAACCGAACCTGGGCCCTGGCGCTGAGAGGCAGCGGTGCTAACCCACTGTGCCACCCAAATAGAAAATAAGGGGTACAATGCTATAGGGGGTGCAGGAACAAAGGGAGCTGGGTGTCTCTGCGCACAGATCATTGAAGGTGGCAGGACAGGTGGAGAGCGCAGTTAATAAAGCATATAGTATCCTGGGCTTTATTAACAGGGGCACAGAGTACAAGAGGAAGGAGATTATGCTGAACTTATACAATTATATAACTGAACTTATACAGTTATACAAGACACTAGCTAGACCACAGCTAGAATATTGTGCACTGTTCTGGGCGCCGCACTATAGCAAGGATGTGAACGCATTGGAGTGAGTGCGGAAGAGGTTCACAAGGATGGTTCCAGGGATGAGAAACTTCGGCTACGAGGATAGATTGGGAGAGATTTGGGCTGTTCCCCTTGGAGAGGAGAAGGCTCAGAGGAGACTTGATAGAGATGTTCAAAATCATGAGGGGCGACAGGACAGAGTAGAGAGAGAAACGGTTCCCCCCGTGTAAAAGGATCGGGAACGAGGGGGACACAGATTGAAAGCAATTTGCAAAAGCAGCAAATGCGATGTGAGGAAAAACCTTCTCCACACAGCGAGTGGTTCGGGGTCTGGAACGTTCTGCCTGGGAGCGTGGCGGAGGCAGATTCGATTGAGGCGTCCAAGAGGGCGTTAGATGATTATTTGAATAGAAACAATGTATGGAAGGAGGGAGGGGTTACAGGGAAAAGGCAGGAGAATGGCACTAAGTCATATGGGCAACATGATGGTTAGCGCTGCTGCCTCACAGCGCCAGCGACCCGGGTTCGATTCCCGGCTTGGGTCACTGCCTGTGCGGAGTCTGCACATTCTCCCCGTGTCTGCGTGGGTTTCCTCCGGTTCCTCCCACACTCCCAAGATGTGCAGGTCGGGTGGATTGGCCATGCTAAATTGTCCCTTAGTTTAAAAAAAAAAGTAAAAGTTTATTATTAGTCACAAGCAAGGCTTACATTAACACTGCAATGAAGTTACTGTGAAATTCCCCTAGTCGCCACAGTCCGGCGCCTGTTCGGGTCAATGCACCCTAACCAGCACGTCTTTCAAACTGTGGGAGGAAACCGGAGCACCCGGAGGAAACCCACGCAGACACAGGGGAGAACGTGCAGACTCCACACAGACAGTGACCCAAGCCGGGAATCGAACCCGGGTCCCTGGCGCTGTGAGGCAGCAGTGCTAACCACTGTGCCACCCTCCAAGGAGGGAGAGAGAACTGTTCACGATATTTGCTGACATTAAGTTGGGAAGTCAGCAGTTTAGGGGAATGAAGTCAATGAAGCCGGTTGGGGGGCACGTCTCATCGACAAGATTCGTTCGGACAGGAGGCAGGAGAGAGACTGCAGAAAGATGCATGTTCAGAACCAGTACAAACATGGACTTTCAGGGGTAGATTAGCAGGGTAAATGTGTGGGGTTACAGGGAATAGGGCCTGGGTGGAATTCTAGGTGCAGACTCAATGGGCCGAAAGGCCTCCTTCTGCACTGTAGGGATTCTATGTTTCTTTGGGAGAGCCAGTGCAGGCATGATGGACCGAATGGCCTCCTCCCTCATCCTGTACCGGGCAATAGGCCTGAACAGAAGACCTCCCCCTTAAACAAAAAAAAAGGAACAGAGTTAAAATAAAAAAGTCGAAGAAGTCGTCAATTTAGCTTCAGATTGCCTCCGTCTCTCCCAGAATCCCCCCCTCCTCCCCGCTGAGCCTTGCCTGCAAGAGAGGGAGTGACTACATCTTCACATACTTTCCCCATATATGGAACACATAATAACCAGGCCACAATCTACTTTTCCACCCCCCCCCCTCCCCTCGCTTTGGGATTCTCAAATTTCAGTTCGAAGGCCCCGCCTTCGGCCTGGAAAGCAAGCAGGCTGAAACAATCCCAACATCCTGTCCTCACTACATTCCACACACCACAGAGCGAGAGAGAGAGAGGAGGGGAGAAACGTTACAGCACTGAAAAATAGCCCCCCTACCCCCCCGCCGAGCGCTCGGGAGTTCCTGTCACCGACCCCCCCCCCCCCCCCCAAAACAAAACACCGACCCCATCCCGTTTCATTCAACAGCCCCCACATCCCCCCCATCCTTCTATTCCTTTCTCCCTCGCGTGTTCATCCCTCCCAACCCCTTAAACACATCGACACAATTCACCTCAACCACTCCCGACTTCCACCACTCTCCGGGTGAAGAACTTCCTCCTCAAGTCGAAACATCAGCTGGTTACGTGGATTGGCCGTGCTAAATTGCCCCCAAAGATGTGCGGGTTGGGTGGATTGGCCATGGTATACTGCCCCGTAGTGTCAGGGGGGGTCTAGCGATGTGGGGATTATGGAGACAGCCCCTGGATTTGGATCGTCATCGGTGCAGGCTTGATGGGCCGAATGGCCTCCTTCGGCCCTGTAGGGATTCTAATCCACCCCTGCCCCAGTTGGGTTTAAATCGGTGACTGTCTGCCCCCTCCATCCCTCTCCTGCCCCTCAGGAGAGGTCTCCGTTTCCCCCCCCCCGACCGCACCTGGCCCCCAGAACTGTGCATTCAGGGTTAACCGCTCCAACCTGGAACCCCGCCTGTTGCCAGAGGCCAGTTTGAGCAGAGACATGTGTTGCGCACACATGGTTCAGTTCTCTCTTTAACAATTACTGTGGGTCTCCACCCTCAGCCGCCACCCCCCAACCCCCCCCCCCCCTCCCACCACCACTCCCTCAGGCCAAGTTAGTCAGTCTGCAAAGAGAACACTCTCATTTCATAATGCATCAGAGATCGTTGACAAGGGACCAGAGGAAGTTAGAGATAGGGAGGGTTGTAGGGGCTGGAGGAGGTTGCAGAGACAGGGAGGGTCGTAGGGACTGGAGGAGGTTGCAGAGACAGGGAGGGTCGTAGGGAGTGGAGGAGGTTGCAGAGACAGGGAGGGTCGTAGGGACTGGAGGAGGTTACAGAGACAGGGAGGATTGTAGGAGCTGGAGGAGATTACAGAGACGGAGGATTGTAGGGACTGGAAGAGGTTACAGGGATAGGGAGGGTTGTAGGGGCTGGAGGAGGTTACAGGGATAGGGAGGGTTGTAGGGGCTGGAGGAGGTTGCAGAGACAGGGAGGCTCGTAGGGACTGGAGGAGGTTGCAGAGACAGGGAGGCTCGTAGGGACTGGAGGAGGTTACAGAGACAGGGAGGATTGTAGGAGCTGGAGGAGATTACAGAGACGGAGGATTGTAGGGACTGGAAGAGGTTACAGGGATAGGGAGGGTTGTAGGGGCTGGAGGAGGTTACAGGGATAGGGAGGGTCGTAGGGACTGGAGGAGGTTACAGGGACAGGGAGGGTCGTAGGGACTGGAGGAGGTTGCAGAGACGGAGGGTCGTAGGGACTGGAGGAGGTTACAGAGACAGGGAGGATTGTAGGAGCTGGAGGAGATTACAGAGACGGAGGATTGTAGGGACTGGAAGAGGTTACAGGGATAGGGAGGGTTGTAGGGGCTGGAGGAGGTTACAGGGATAGGGAGGGTCGTAGGGACTGGAGGAGGTTGCAGAGACAGGGAGGGTCGTAGGGACTGGAGGAGGTTGCAGAGACAGGGAGGGTCGTAGGGACTGGAGGAGGTTACAGAGACAGGGAGGATTGTAGGAGCTGGAGGAGATTACAGAGATAGGGAGGGTTGTAGGGACTGGAGGAGGTTGCAGAGACAGGGAGGGTCGTAGGGACTGGAGGAGGTTGCAGAGACAGGGAGCGTCATAGGGACTGGGGGAGGTTACAGGGATAGGGAGGGGTGTCGGGACTGGGGGAGGTTACAGGGATAGGGAGGGGTGTCGGGACTGGGGGAGGTTACAGAGACAGGGAGGGTTGTCGGGACTGGGGGAGGTTTCAGGGATAGGGAGGGGTGTCGGGACTGGGGGAGGTTACGGAGACAGGGAGGGTTGTCGGGACTGGGATAGGAAGGGGTGTCGGGACTGGGGGAGGTTACAGAGACAGGGAGGGTCGTAGGGACTGGAGGAGGTTACAGAGACAGGGAGGATTGTAGGAGCTGGAGGAGATTACAGAGACGGAGGATTGTAGGGACTGGAAGAGGTTACAGGGATAGGGAGGGTTGTAGGGGCTGGAGGAGGTTACAGGGATAGGGAGGGTCGTAGGGACTGGAGGAGGTTGCAGAGACAGGGAGGGTCGTAGGGACTGGAGGAGGTTGCAGAGACAGGGAGGGTCGTAGGGACTGGAGGAGGTTACAGAGACAGGGAGGATTGTAGGAGCTGGAGGAGATTACAGAGATAGGGAGGGTTGTAGGGACTGGAGGAGGTTGCAGAGACAGGGAGGGTCGTAGGGACTGGAGGAGGTTGCAGAGACAGGGAGCGTCATAGGGACTGGGGGAGGTTACAGGGATAGGGAGGGGTGTCGGGACTGGGGGAGGTTACAGAGACAGGGAGGGTTGTCGGGACTGGGGGAGGTTACAGAGACAGGGAGGGTTGTCGGGACTGGGATAGGAAGGGGTGTCGGGACTGGGGGAGGTTACAGAGACAGGGAGGGTTGTCGGGACTGGGATAGGAAGGGGTGTCGGGGCTGGGGGAGGTTACAGGGATAGGGAGGGGTGTCAGGGCGGGATACGGTTTATATTTAAACAGCCCAATTCTATTTATACAGTCAGCAGTTGCGGGATCATTCTGTGCACTTAGTGACCACAAGAGGAATTGTTGCAAAGTGGCTGCAGGACGTGCCTGAACCGCGGCGGCCCTTATCGTGACAGGCAGGCCCTACAACGCTTCCGAATTGTCACACTAGCGTGCCAACTGGGCAAACCACAGCCAGATAGTCATCAATTGGTGCCAGTCAACTTGTGGGGAAGGGGAGTTTCCCGCCCGAGAGACACGGAGGGAAAATGAAAGTGAGAGAGAGAGAGAGAGAGAGATTTCACACAACCCAACCAACACCACACTTCAACGCTCCCTCACTCAGCCTGGCCTGGTGGGGTAACTGAAACCCATCGACAAGATTTACCTCAACCACACCCTGTGGGAGCAAGTCCTGCATATTCTCACAACTCTCTGCGTAAAGAGCTTTCCCCTCATTCCAACCGCCCCCATTGGATTTATTAGTGATGCTCTAACTATCCCTCTAACCCCCACCCCCCGCCCGCCCACATAGACACTAGCAAAACCCAATCCACCCCCCTCGGAATACCGCGCACCGTTCCGTTCTCCCCATCCCCCTCAGAATACCGCGCACCGTTCCGGTCTCCCCATCCCCCTCGGAATACCGTGCACCATTCCAGCCTCCCCATCCCCCTCGGAATACCGCACACTGTTCGTCTCCCCACCCCACGCGGAAAACCGCGCATCGTTCCGGTTTCTCTCAAATTGGATGTAGCGACACTGGGAAGGGCGTGAGATTTACGAGGCTGATCCCAGAACAGGGGAGGTTGTAAATATCAGGGAAGATTAAACAGACCGGGGCTTCTTTCTCTAGAAGGTGGTCCAATATTAGGGACAGGCGACCAAAACCTCAATCAAAGAGAGATCAGTTTGTATTCAGCATCATCAAGGACAGACACACCGACAGCTCTCCCCCTACCCCCAGGCAGCTGAAGGCACGGCCCGTGCAGCGACAGGAATTGGGGGGATGCTCGAGAGGCCGGAATTGGAGGAGCGCAGAGAACTCGGAGGGTTGTCGGAGGTTCATAGAAACCCTACAGTGCAGAAGGAGGCCATTCGGCCCATCGAGTCTGCACCGACCACAATCCCACCCAGGCCCTACCCCCACATATTTTACCCGCTAATCCCTCTAACCTACGCATCCCAGGACTCTAAGGGGCAATTTTTTTAACCTGGCCAATCAACCTAACCCGCACATCTTTGGACTGTGGGAGGAAACCGGAGCACCCGGAGGAAACCCACGCAGACACGAGGAGAATGTGCAAACTCCACACAGTTACAGAGGTTACAGAGATAGGGAGGGTTATGGAAGGCAGAGTGGGAATGTGGCAAGGACAGAAGGTGATTTGGGTGGGGGGGTTGTTGTCGAGGCGAACAGGACACAGGAAACACTAAAATCCTCACCCCCACCAGGCAAATCCAAGCCCCAATATAAAACAGGAAGCAGCCAATTACAAGTAGGGTGGCTAGTGGGAGGGGGAAAAATGATGATGTTTACCCGATTCCCCAGCATGGCGGCTTGCGTTAGGAACACCCCTTCTCCCCACCCCATAATCCCCCTCTCCCCAGTATTACTGCCACCCAATCCCACCCTCCTCCCCCCCACCCCAGCATTAGAGCCACCTTATTCCCCTCCCCTCCAGCATTGGGGTGGCACAGTGGTTAGCACTGCTGCCTCACAGCACCAGGGACCCGGGTTTGATTCCCGGCTTGGGTCACTGTCTGTGTGGAGTCTGCACATTCTCCCCGTGTCTGCGTGGGTTTCCTCCGGGTGCTCCAGTTTCCTCCCACTGTCCAAAAGGCGTGCTGGTTAGGGTGCATTGGCCGTGCTAAATTCTCCCTCCGTGTACCCGAACAGGTGCCAGAGTGTGGCGACTAGGGGATTTTCACAGTAACTTCACTGCAGTGTTAATGTCAGCCTACCTGTGTCACTAATGTAAACCCAATCCCTCCCCCACCCTGCCCCAGAGGGGACAAAACAGCAGGACAAGTCCACTTGGGGAGAAAGGGAATGTCAGAACATTGGAGGCCATTCAGCCCCTCATCGGAAATGTACACCCTATTCAAAAATCGCCCCAACACTCGGAAGTGCAGGTCAAAAGATGATGCAGCTCATGGTTCAACAGCTGGATTGCTGATACAGGAGTCTAGACTCTATCTGGGCAAAAGATGATGCCGCTCATGGTTCAACAGCTGGATTGCTGATACAGGAGTCTAGACTCTATCTGGGCAAAAGATGATGCCGCTCATGGTTCAACAGCTGGGTTGCTGATACAGGAGTCTGGACTCTGTCTGGGCAAAAGATGATGCCGCTCATGGTTCAACAGCTGGATTGCTGATACAGAGTCTAGACTCTGTCTGGGCACTGGGGCGAGGCAGGGATGAGGTAACCGGGTGAATCACATCCTTCTGGGTCGGGGTGACGGGAAAAAGTTATGCTGGGAGAGGGGGGGGATCTGTTTCACAACAAAGGAAAATAGCAATTTGCACAGCCCAGAGCAGGGAGGATGGAAATACACCCCCCCGGGCAGAGAATAATCCCAGAGAGAGAAAGAGAGAGAGAGAGAAAGGGGGAAGGAGCGTGGTCACAGACACACCAACACCCCCCCCCCCCATCCCCTCTCCAAACTGCACTTCCTTCCTGCTGGAGGCCAGCCCCGCTCCCAGGAGGCCTGGCTGGCAAACCGTGAGGAATCCTACAATCCCATTACATCCCACCCTCCCCCCTCCCTTTCCCCACCCAGGACAGAGAGGGGGGTGGGAGGGTACCCGACACGGGACCTCGAACAGGAATTTCCTCTCGGGTGGAAGGCAGCATGTTCTGGCAAAGCGGGGACGGACGCACACACACATTCCAACCTCCCCGACTCAAAAAAAAAAGAGGATGAAGCTTAAATCCACTTTAGAAAAGGCGAGAGAGAAGAGTTGAGCTTCAATAGGTGTCCAGGCAGAGTACATTTTATCGGCATTAAGCCCAGGAGTGGGTGCGATGCCTCATTTTGGACCTAGTTTGCCCCTTTCCTCGGGCAACGAATGGGATTCAATTTGAATGTGTTTTTTTGGAGCAAGCGAGATGGTAGTTTTAAAGTTTATTTGTTAGTGTCACAAGTAGACTTGCATTAACGCCGCAATGAAGTTACTGTGAAAACCTTTCAGTCGCCACACCCTGGCGCCCGTTTGGGGTACACCGAGGGAGAATTTAGCACGACCAATCCACCAGAAGGATGTGGAGGCTTTGGAGAGGGTACAGAAAAAGATTTACCAGGATGTTGCCTTCTTTTTAGGTCAAACCAAATAAACAAACTCAGATTAAGTCAGGACAAAGTAAAAGGGGCAGCGCCCCAAAAAGGAAGGGGGGGAAAAACAGCCCGAACAGAAATCAAAGTACAAAGGAAACTTAAAAACCATCAAATTAAAATGTGATTATCGGGGTCGATAACGCACCCCAACCCCTGCGGTGCCCAGCGGGCGCGGAAGGCGTCAACCGCGCCCGTGGACACCGCATGCTCCCTCTCCAGGGACACCCGGCCGCGAACATAGCCGCGGGTTATGGAGGGCGTCAGCTATGAGGAGAGGTTGTTCTCACTGGAACGACAAGAGGTTGAGGGGTGACCTGATAGAAGTCTACAATGGAGGGGCGTGGGCAGCATAGATAATCACAAGCTTTTTCCCCCCCAGGGTGGAAAAGTCAATTACTAGGGGGGCACAGGTTTAAGGTGCGAGGGGCAAGGTTTAAAGGAGATGTACGAGGTTTTACACAGTGGGTGCCTGGAATTTTGGACAAATACATGGCTAGGGTGGGAATAGAGGGATACCCAGAAGGGTAGGGGGTTTTAGTTACGTCGGGCAGTATGGTTGGCGCAGGCTTGGAGGGCCGAAGGGCCTGTTCCTGTGCTGTAATTTTCTTGGTTCTTTGCATGTCGGACTGTGGGAGGAAACCAGACCACCCTTGAGGAAACCTACACAGACAGGGGGAGAACCAACACACTCCACATAGTGACCCAGGCTGGGAATTGAACCCAGGTCCCTGGCGCTGAGAGACAGCGGTGCTAACCACTGTGCCACCCCCAAGGAATTGTCCTCTGAGCATTGGCTTTGCAAGGTTAAGGACGGGGAAACGGATGCGAGTGTGAGAAGTGGATGGGAGTGAATTCACACATACGCCCTCCAACCTCAGCAGCAGGACCTAGAGTCAGTGAAGTGGGCAGCAGCCGAGGACCAGGTTCAGAGACATGGGACACACAATGGCAAAATGGTTCACCAAGACACACGTGTTGGCGCAAACCCAGCCTGTTTGAGACCAGGGATTCTGCCCCTCACCCAGCCAGCCACCCACCTACAACTAACATTCACCAAACAGCCCTGAAAGTGAGGGGTTAAATAGGGTCACCAACAACCCCGCCCACCAGAGAGCGAGAGAGAACACAGTGAGAAGGGGGGGGGGGGGGGGAGAGAGAGAGAGAGAGAGGGAACAGTGACAAAGAGAGAGAGAGAGAGAACACACTGACAAGGAGAGAGAGAGGGGGGGAAAACAGTGACAAGGAGAGAGGGGGGGGGAGCGGACAGTGACAAGGAGAGAGAGAGAGAGAGAGAGAGAACACACTGACAAGGAGAGAGAGAGAGAACAGGGACAAGGAGAGAGAGAGAGGGGGGGGGAATAGTGACAAGGAGAGAGAGAGAGGGGGGGAATAGTGACAAGGAGAGAGAGAGAGGGGGGGAATAGTGACAAGAAGAGAGAGAGAGGGGGGGAATAGTGACAAGGAGAGAGAGAGAGAGAGAGAACACACTGACAAGGAGAGAGAGAGAGAACAGGGACAAGGAGAGAGAGAGAGAGGGGGGGGAATAGTGACAAGGAGAGAGAGAGAGAGTGGGGGGGGGGGGGGGGAGAGACAGTGACAAGGAGAGAGAGAGAGGGGGGGGGAATAGTGACAAGGAGAGAGAGAGAGGGGGGGAATAGTGACAAGGAGAGAGAGAGAGGGGGGGGGAATAGTGACAAGGAGAGAGAGAGAGGGGGGGGAATAGTGACAAGGAGAGAGAGAGAGGGGGGGGAATAGTGACAAGGAGAGAGAGAGAGGGGGGGGGGAATAGTGACAAGGAGAGAGAGAGAGGGGGGGGGGGAATAGTGACAAGGAGAGAGAGAGAGGGGGGGGAATAGTGACAAGGAGAGAGAGAGAGGGGGGGGAATAGTGACAAGGAGAGAGAGAGAGGGGGGGAATAGTGACAAGGAGAGAGAGAGAGGGGGGAATAGTGACAAGGAGAGAGAGAGAGGGGGGAATAATGACAAGGAGAGAGAGAGAGAGGGGGGAATAGTGACAAGGAGAGAGAGAGAGAGGGGGGAATAGTGGACAAGGAGAGAGAGAGAGAGGGGGGAATAGTGACAAGGAGAGAGAGAGAGAGGGGGGAATAGTGACAAGGAGAGAGAGAGAGAGGGGGGAATAGTGACAAGGAGAGAGAGAGGGGGGAATAGTGACAAGGAGAGAGAGAGGGGGGAATAGTGACAAGGAGAGAGAGAGGGGGGAATAGTGACAAGGAGAGAGAGAGGGGGGGGAATAGTGACAAGGAGAGAGAGAGGGGGGGGAATAGTGACAAGGAGAGAGAGAGGGGGGGGAATAGTGACAAGGAGAGAGAGAGGGGGGGGGAATAGTGACAAGGAGAGAGAGAGAGGGAGGTGGGGGAGAGACAGTGACAAGGAGAGGGAGAGAGGGAGGTGGGGGAGAGACAGTGACAAGGAGAGAGAGAGAGGGAACAGTGACAAGGAGAGAGAGAGAGAGAGGGGGAACAGTGACAAGGAGAGAGAGGGGGGGGGAACAGTGACAAGGAGAGAGAGAGGGGGGGGGAACAGTGACAAGGAGAGAGAGAGGGGGGGGGGGAACAGTGACAAGGAGAGAGAGAGGGGGGGGGGGAACAGTGACAAGGAGAGAGAGAGGGGGGGGAACAGTGACAAGGAGAGAGAGGGGGGGGGAACAGTGACAAGGAGAGAGAGAGAGAGAGAGAGGGGGGGGAACAGTGACAAGGAGAGAGAGAGAGGGGGGGGGAACAGTGACAAGGAGAGAGAGAGGGGGGGAACAGTGACAAGGAGAGAGAGAGGGGGGGGGAACAGTGACAAGGAGAGAGAGAGAGGGGGGGGGGAACAGTGACAAGGAGAGAGAGAGAGAGGGAGAGAGGGGGGAGAGACAGTGACAAGGAGAGAGAGGGGGGGGTGAAATAGTGACAAGGAGAGAGAGAGAGGGGGGGGAACAGTGACAAGGAGAGAGAGAGAGAGAGAGGGGGGGAACAGTGACAAGGAGAGAGAGAGAGAGAGAGAGGGGGGGAACAGTGACAAGGGAGAGAGAGAGGGGGGGAACAGTGACAAGGAGAGAGAGAGGGGGGGAATAGTGACAAGGAGAGAGAGAGGGGGGGAACAGTGACAAGGAGAGAGAGGGGGGGGAAAGTGACAAGGAGAGAGAGAGGGGGGGGAACAGTGACAAGGAGAGAGAGAGGGGGGGGGAAACAGTGACAAGGAGAGAGAAAGAGAGAGAGGGGGGGGGAAAACAGTGACAAGGAGAGAGAGAGAGACAAGGGGGAGGGGAAACAGTGACAAGGAGAGAGAGAGGGGGGGAACAGTGACAAGGAGAGAGAGAGAGAGGGGGGGAACAGTGACAAGGAGAGAGAGAGGGGGGAACAGTGACAAGGAGAGAGAGAGGGGGGGGAAATAGTGACAAGGAGAAGAGAGGGGGGGGAACAGTGACAAGGAGAGAGAGAGAGAGAGGGGGGGGGAACAGGGACAAGGAGAGAGAGAGAGAGAGAGAGAGAACAAACAGGGACAAGGAGAGAGAGAGAGAGAGAGAACGAACAGGGACAAGGAGAGAGGAGAGAGGGGGGAACAGTGACAAGGAGAGAGAGAGGAGAGAGGGGGGGAACAGTGACAAGGAGAGAGAGAGAGAGAGAGAGAGGGGGGGGGAACAGTGACAAGGAGAGAGAGAGAGGGGGGGGGGAACAGTGACAAGGAGAGAGAGGGGGGGGAATAGTGACAAGGAGAGAGAGGGGGGGAATAGTGACAAGGAGAGAGAGGGGGGGGAATAGTGACAAGGAGAGAGGAGGAGGGGGGGGGAATAGTGACAAGGGAGAGAGAGGGGGGGGAATAGTGACAAGGAGAGAGAGGGGGGGGGAATAGTGACAAGGAGAGAGAGAGGGGGGGAATAGTGACAAGGAGAGAGAGGGGGGGGGAACAGTGACAAGGAGAGAGAGAGGGGGGGGGAACAGTGACAAGGAGAGAGAGAGAGAGGGGGGGGAACAGTGACAAGGAGAGAGAGAGAGAGAGGGGGGGGAACAGTGACAAGGAGAGAGAGAGGGGGGAACAGTGACAAGGGAGAGAGAGAGGGGGGGGAAATAGTGACAAGGAGAGAGAGAGGGGGGGGGAAATAGTGACAAGGAGAGAGAGAGAGAGAGAGGGGGGGGAACAG
>NW_027592814.1:0-44988 GCF_964213995.1 Mustelus asterias
ATAAAAAAGCCATCTGAAAGACCATTGGCATCCTAAAACACCGGGTTGTGACCTCTGAGCTCCCCAGCTTCAGATTGGGGATTTCCTGCCTGAACTTTCCAGGCGATTGTTCGCAAAGCAATTTCCTGGGAAGTGCAAACTTCCTCTGGGAAATTGCCCTGCACTGGGAACTACCAAAATGCAGTTTAAATCGCAAACTTCACATGGTTCCGGCTATGTTACAAAGAGTTATCCAGAAAAAAATTAGAAGAATTAAAGCCTCTGTCTGTGTGGAGTTTGCACATTCTCCTCGTGTCTGCGTGGGTTCCCTCCGGGTGCTCCGGTTTCCTCCCACGGTCCAAAGATGTGTGGGTTAGGTTGGTTGGCCATGCTAAAATTGCCCCTTAGTGTCCTGAGATGCGTAGATTAGAGGGATTAGCGGGTAAAATATGTAGGGTAATGGGGGTAGGGCCTGGGTGGGATTGTGGTCGGTGCAGACTCGATGGGCCGAATGGCCTCTTTCTGTACTGTCGGGTTTCTATGATTTCTATGTAAAGACATAGACCAGCCCTCCACAAGACTCCCCCACTAACCACCCCCCACAGTATTCCCCATTCCCTGATTCACCATTGCATTCCACCCAACTGGACCAAAAACCCATCACGAGGCCCAACCCCCTCCAGGGATTCCACCCCCCCCCCCCCCCCCCCCCAGCGTAGTCCTTCCCTGTCGCCCACCCCATCCTGTCAGGGAGTAGGATGATGCCGGGAATTCAACAGACCACAGCTGTTGAACTTCATTATTCCATCCGCCGACTCCTGTACTCATCCCATATGAGGCTAAAAATCCTGCCTGTGAATCCTGTTTCCCTCTGCACAGATGCTGCCAGACCTGCTGAGTATTTCCTGCACTTTCTGCCTGTACTTTCCCAGATGGACTGGTTGGATCGAATGGCGCATTTCCATGTGATAACTTCTATGTATTTCTATGACGGTATGTATTTCTATGACGGCATGCATCGGTTTATTCCAGTAATTTGTTCAGGTCTGTGTAGAAGAGGCTCTCGTGGCCACACAAATAACATAATTATGACAAAATCTTAAGTCTTGTCTGTACCTGAATGAATTCATTGCCAGAGTCATACTGAACGTGTCTGGACCAGGTGGAGTACCCAGCTGATAGGTATGTTAAAGAACTGGAAGTTTTTTCGTTCTGTGCGTTTCCAAGATCACTGATACTAGCATTATGTTCTAATTTAGTGTAGAATCATCACTGTACCTTTAAATGTAAGAAACACAATTTGTGAAGGAATATCGTAAAAAGTGTTTTCTCAAGTTGTGCTTCAAAACGGCCTGGTAGTGAATGAATTTCAGATCACGTTAAAGGTGCAGCGTGAATGCTGATAAAGCAGCCTTATATCAGCTCCATTGCAGCAAGGGTTCTGATTACCATTAACACTTGACTGCTCACCAGATCAATAAAATTCCTTATGTTTTATTGAGGCTATGAAGGTGTAGTTTATCATTGATGAAACTGGCAATTTAAAAGATCAAGGGGGCTATTTTTGGCCTGTTGGATGTTTAAGGAGTTTAGATGTTTATGGAACAGTAAACATACGCACATACAGTCCAGCTGGGAGTGCTCCATGTTTTGATGTCCGTGGTCTAACAATTAAACTAACAATTTTTTTGTTTGTGGTAAGGAGATTAAAGGTCGTTTCTTTTTTTTCCTTTTTACCTCTCCGTTCCCACAGCTGGGATATGGAATCCCTAGCTGATGACCACCCACCACCCAAGTTGCTTAATGTTCAAATCTGGGCAGTGAGCATGAGTAGCTTACATAACTGCGGAGGCTCATCCAGTATCCACACATGTTCACTTTCATTGAGTCATTGGACAGTAATTAAAAGCATCAACCCCAGCTAGCATTTCCACACCGCAAACCGAGAGGCAATGGGGAGATGGTGACGTAGTGATAATGCCATTGAAAGAGTAATCCAGAGGCCCAAGCTGGTGTTCTGGGGACGTCACCGTTGGTGGAATTTAAATTCAGTTAATAAAATCTGGAATTAAACTATCAGTTTTCATGAAAACCTGTCATGAAAACTAATGTCCTCGAGGGGAAGAAATCTGCCACCTTTACTGTGTTGGCCTACGTGACTACAGACCCATAGCGATGTTGTTGACTCTTGATTGCCCTCGAGTAGCCTAGCAAGCCACTCGGTTCAAGGGCAATGATGGATGGGCAACAAATGCTGGCTTTGCCAGTGATGCCCACGAAAGAATAAGTACAAGTTGCTGATGTAACATCTGTATGTGGATCCTGAGAGAGAATGGGATCAGGCTTGGTTATGATGATCTCCCCTCCTGGCTGAACAGCTGGCTACCACTCACAGTCCAGTTTTTCAAACGAAGCCACTTGGCTGAACTACTGGAGAGCAACTGACCCCTGAGGAATCCATATTCCAACCAGAGTCAGCCCCAAGGAGCCAAGAAAGAGCCAGGGGGAGGGGAAAATTAGGTAATCATAGAAACCCTACAGTGCAGAAAGAGGCCATTCGACCCATCGAGTCTGCACCGACCACAATCCCACCCAGGCCCTACCCCACATATTTTACCTGCTAATCCCTCTAACCTACGCATCTCAGGACTCTAAGGGGCAATTTTTAACCTGGCCAATCAACCTAACCCGCACATCTTTGGACTGTAAAACTGTATTAGTGCACTGTTAACTGCTAATAGTTTGAAATATTCCATAGGGCTTCTGGATATTGCAAGGGATTACTTTTGTATGTTGTTGACTTCATTGAAAGCAGTAGTTGGATTTCACTGGTGTTATGATGTTCTGGGATGTTATTCCCCACTATCAGGACTCTGCCGCAGAAGAGGCAAGACCTCGGTGCAGCAACAAGATTCTTTGGTTCTTGTTTTCCCCTAAGTTAGATTTACTGAGCCAGAAAATGATTTAATATTGCTCTTTGACATCTTGGACTTGGTATTTCACTCTTTAATTTAGCCTCTTTCCAGTGTACATAACTGTTTGATCCCAGTACCTGCTTTAGAGCAGTGAGAGTCAGCCACAATCATTTAGTCAGTGGGACTACATTGATCTGTCTCGAGGTAAAGTGAAACCTCACACTGTGAAACTTAAAAAGCCAGGTGTTGAGATTTTACTTTTTTAAAAAAAAACTTTTCATACATGGCCTTGAATCAAAATTTGAAGGAAGCGCGTATCAGAAACTTTAACCTCTACTTGAACTGCACTTTCTCCATTAGTGCGAGCCTGCACTAAAAGAAACTGCTCTATCACTGAGCCAAACATTGATGCTCCCAGAGTTGCCACTTTAGATAATTGCTTTATACATGCAATTGTGGTTTCTTTGTACCAAGCAACCCTCTTTTAGTAAGAACAGTGGGATGGATAATCCTGGTTACAAGCTTCCTGTCCCCACCATCTGCATCAGTGCATGATGGTTTAGGAAGAGCTTCAATTATGTGGAGTGTATCTCTGTGGCCACCCTTTCCCTTTCCTTTCATCTGAAAAGAAATATTCTATTTAAGCAAATTGACTGGGAACCAATAAAAGCCAACAAGTTAGAGGTGATGGGTAGGATACAAACAGCAGAGTTTTGGGTTTACAGAGTTTATTGAGGGTGATCGATGGAAGAAAGGCCAGACGAAAGCATGCGTTAGTCGAGTTTGGAGGTGTTAAAGGTATGAAATGTAGGTTTTAACCAAAGATGGACTGAGGCAAGGCAAAAGTGGGTGATGTTACAGAGCTGGAAATCGACATCAGTCTGTTTAGAGTCTTTATGATGGAGTGGACATTCGATTGGAAGCATAGCTGAGAATTAATAAAATGCCTAAGTTGCAAACAGATTTAGCCCATGTTAGTGGCCGGGAAGAGGGATGGAATCCAGGCTTGAGCTGATGTAGCAGCCAACAATTGTGCCACCTAACTGCCAGGCAGTGACCATCTCCAACCAAAAAAGCTTGACCATCTCCTTTGAACTTTTAATGGTAATCATCGTGGCTGAGTCCCAGTGGTTGGCACTGCTGCCTCACAACCCTAGGGACCCGGGTTCGATTCCCGGTTTGGGTGACTGTGTGTTGTTTGCCCATGTCTGCGTAGGTCTCCTTCAGGTGCTCTGGTTTCCTCCCACACTCCAAAGATGTGCGGGTTAGGTTGATTGGCCAAAGTAAATTGTCCCTTAGTGTCAGGAGGACTAGCAGGGTAAATAAGGAGTGTTACGGAGATGGGGCCTGGGTGGGATTGTAGTCAGTGCAGACTCGATGGGCCAAATGGCCGCCTTCTGCATTGTAGGTATTCTGTCCTATCTATCTATCCCCACCATCAACATCCTCGGATCAGAAGCTTAGTTGAACCAATGGCTGCAAGAACATGGCAGAAGTTGTGAACTCCGAGTCTCATGCCTTGGTCACTCAAGGATTTTCCTTCATTCTCAGCATTCAATTCAGGAGTGTAACAATTCTTAATACTTGCCTAGATGAGTGCAACTGTAACAGCAATCAGTGCTCAATGACCCATCGAAGACAGAACAGTCCTCCTAAACTGTGTCACTGCCACATAACACAACATCTATTCCTATCCCAACATCTTGTGGTTCGTACAAAATACACTGCAAAAATGACTCGCCATGTTTCAATGAAGCCAAGAGCAGTAAATATGGGGAATACCATCACCTCCAAGTTGGACATTCAAATCTAACTTGAATATATAACTGCCAGTCCTTCATGGTAACTGGGTCCAAATCATGAAATTCCCTACTTATCACCATTGTGAAAATATCATCGGCACAAGGACTGCGATGATCCAGAGAGATGGCCCATCATCACCTTCTCGAAGTGAAGAATGCTGAGCAATCAAGGTGACTTTATCAGCATCACTCACATCACAAGACATTTGAAATTAAGCGAGAAGGCAAATTATCCCAATGCTGATGATATCTCTCAGGCATGAATACAATTCCAAAGAAATGTGGACTGCCAAGAGCTATAGATGAAAGGCAGTAGGTTACAAGCAAGCACTGGCTTTATGATTGGAACTCAATACATATAAGTTGCAAAAATCAAATCACAGCCCCAGGTGCGGTTCACTTCAATGAATAAATCATTCTGTGAATCATGTTCCAAATACTAACCACAATATAAAGCCGAGGCATCACTAAAAGTCTTGAATTTCTGTCTCAAATACTGAATATCAAAGGATTGCTCACCTTCCAGTAGAATCCATGGTGGGTATGGAGTAGGATAGGCAAGTTAGAGGGCCACATCGTGGGTCTGCCTCTGGGCTTAGCCAAGGTAGCTATCAATAGGACAGATTAGACATGGCAGATTGGGTTAGTCACTCCATCTACCTGCCTCTATTTCATGGCAATGTCTGCACCAGGCTGTCTATGGCATAGGAAGGAACACATGGCGTCTGCCAATATTCATGAAGCTTTCCATGAGTGCTGGGTGCCAGAGAGACTGGAGGATATTGTGGAGACTGGGGACAATATTCTGATTTAATTCAATAAGTTTCCTTTGTATAATTTGGGTGCTTATTGTTTTATTAGATTAATTTTAGTTTGATCAATGACACTGATGCAATAGATTATCCTCCTCACTGAAAGTTAAAAAGTGCTGAGAATATATGTTATTAAAACAACAAATTTCCTTGCTAAATTGCTCCATCTCTCCACTTCTCTTCTCTCCTTTGAGGTCTGCTTTCCAACCTAACCCAACTCTGTAACCAAGCATGGAATCATCCAACCAATTCTATGGCTTCAGGTTAAATTTTGTTCGATTATGTTCATGGGAAGCACCACAGGATGTTTCCCTGTGTTAAAGGTGCTATATAAATGATTATTGTAATAGTCACTAACATTCTCACTTTTTTTGTCACAGAGTAGGGTGTTATTAAACTCCTGTGAAGAGTTGATTTGATTACCCTCCGAGCTATTCATGGTTTCCAGCTTTCGGCTAAAAATAGATCCTTAATAGGCCTCAACACACAACTCTTCCATATGTAGTCACCAGCATTAGTCAGCATTACGTCATGCACAGAAATGTAGGCTGTGGAAAATGGCATCAACTCAATTTGCAAATTGTTAGCTGATTTCTAAAAGCTGAACCGCAAAATTGAATCATAATTTTGATGATCCGGTGAAGTAAGAAATTCAATTTGACATTGGTCCAGGATAAAGGGAAAGTTATTTTTCTCTGTAATATTTCGTGTTGCCACAACTCATGCATGAGCAGTGCAGTATTTAGAAGCTCCTAATTAAATTGCAAAATCATCTCACCATTTGGTGTAGTCATTGTTTCCGTTAATCCATCCAAAATAAAATGAAAAACATTCTCAGGCTGCTTCTCTCCCAGTTCTCTCCCTGTCTTCTGTTGCTTCCTTTTTTCCTTGTGCCCCCGTTCCAATACTTTCCCAGCCCCATTGATTCTGTGGGCGGGATTTTCCAGACCCACTCACGGCCAGGATTGTCCGATCCCACCGAAAGTCAGTGGACATTTGGCTGGCTCGCTGGAACCCTGTATCGTCTCCTGCCACAGCGGGACTGGAAAATCCCGGCCTTTTATCTCTGCACCAACATGTTCCCTCTCTCCTTCCCTGGTGTTCTCCTGTTGGGGGCCCCATTCGCACCCTCATTCTCTCAGTATTCTCCATGTTCTCCGTTCTTAATGTGAAATATTGGCGGAGTACTTCAGATAATCGCTTTTAAAGCAGCATTTGCTCATCTGCAGAATGCAGGTCTGATTTCTGCACGGTTTACTTCAGCTGACAGTTGGTTATTATGGAAAATGAACTTCTGCGGCATTTTAAAAACTTAATAAGTGACTTAGAAGCTGGGGCAGGGCTGAATTTGGTGCACACATTGATTATATTGTGCATCAGTCGTCAGGGTTTTAAGTCACTCCCTCAGTTGAGCCAGGTAAGCTTGAATCTGCATCCAGGTCACAGTTTCCGTGGGACTGTGAGAGGCAGTAATTTTTTTTTAAATTCATTCATGGGACATGGGTGTCGCTGGCTGGCCAGCATTTATTGCCCATCCCTGGTTGCTCTTGGAGGGCAGTTGGGAGTCAACCACATTGCTGTGGCTCTGGAGTCGCATGTAGTCAGACCAGGTAAGGATGGCAGATTTCCTTCCCTTAAGGACATTAGTGAATCAGATGGGTTTTTCCGACAGTCGACAATGGTTTCATGGTCATCAGTAGATTCTTAATTCCAGATATTTGTATTGAATTCAGTTTCCACCAGTGGGATTCAAACCCGGGTCACCAGAACACTAGCTGAGTTTCTGGATTGATAGTCTAGCGACAATACCACAATACCAATAGTCTAACAATAATACCACTAGGCCATCGGCTTCCCGTACAACTTGGATTCTTGCACAGTAAGATGTCTACCTGGTTTATGCAAATATGGTTGTGAATTCAACATCAATTTCATAGTTTGCCGGCAGAGAACCATAGAAATGTTATGGTGCAGAAAGAGGCCGTTCAGCCCATCGTGCCTGTGCCGATCAAAGAGAGAAAAAAGAAACTAGCCACTCAGTTTGATCCCACTTTCCAGCCCTGGTTCACAGTCATGCAGGTTCCAGCACTTCAGGTCCAGACCCAAGTACCTTTCAAATGAGCTGAGTGCCTCAGCCACAACCACCAACTTAGGCAATGAATTCCAGACACCCACCACCCTCTGGATGACAAGGTTTTTACTCATGTTTCCCCCCCCCCCCCCCCCCCCCCCCCCCCAATCCTCCTACCAATCACCTTAAACCTATGCCCCTGGTAACTGACCGTTCAGCTCAGGGAAACATGTCTTTACTGTCTACCCTATCTAGTCCCCTCATAATCTGGTACCCCTCAATTAGGTCACCCCTCAACCTCCTCTGTTTTAAGGAAAATAACCCTAGTCTATCCAACCTCTCCTCATAGCTAAAAGAGAAAATGCTGGAAAATCTCAGCAGGTCTGGCAACCTCTGTAAAGAGAGAAAAGAGCTGATGTTTCGAGTCCAGGTGACCCTTTGTCAAAGCTTTGACAAAGGATCATCTGGACTCGAAACGTCAGCTCTTGTCTCTCCTTACAGATGCTGCCAGACCTGCTGAGATTTTCCAGCATTTTCTCTTTTGGTTTCAGATTCCAGCACCCGCAGCAATTTGCTTTTCCCCCCCTCCTCATAGCTGCAATTTTTAAGCCCGAGCAACATTCTTGTAATTCTCCTCTGTACTCTCTCCAGAGCATTTACCTCCTTCCTGTAATGTGACCAGAGCCGTACGCAAAACTCTAGCTGTGGCTTAACCAGCATTTAATAGAGAAAGCATCCTGGAGACTGTTACCGTCACAGCTGTAAAGTTACAGTTTAAATGAAGCTGCTATAAGATGAGGTTGAATGTAAAATGCTAACTGAGCGATCTGTTGTAAAATCTGTGCCTACAGATATGCTACACACTGTGAACAGAGCTTTCTGTGTGATCTCTGTCTGCAGCTGTGCTGTTGTATAATTTGCTGTGTACTGCTGCCTGTCACATTGTAAGCATTCAATGGCCTCTGCCTGTTCATTATTTATATTCCACTCTCGCCAGCATCATCCGGAGGCATGAGGTAAACTTCTGTGTGTACACTGACAACTATCACCTCTTCTATCTCACTAACCCCAAAATGTTTCCCATTAATTACAGCAACTTATCCATTTTGGCCAGATGAATGTTTCTCTAACTAAATGTCAGCACAGCCATCATCTTCAGCTTCTTTCTCACTCATGCACACACATTCATAGACTTGTGTACAGATGCTGTGAAGTGGAGGCAGTGTGATAAGTGAAGATAAAGCAGCCCCTGAGTTGGAAAATCCATCTTTTTTTATTTAAATCACTGCTTTAAACTGCTGAAGTCACATTCTCCGTGGCACGGAGCTTCAGTCATGTGAGCTTACGGCATTTAGCAGGTGGGAAACTCTTGAGTATTGTTAAATTCCGGAGGTTTTCTCTTGCCATGCAGACTGACATTCCTCAGTTGAGGCATTAAATTTGCCACAATAAATAAATTCCAGTGTTCAAATTGTCTGTACTGGGCAGTTGTTCTGACATGAACTGTGGATACTCTTTCAGCACTAGATCAGAAAGTGCCTTGTGCATCTCCACTGGTATCATTTAACCTCCTTTGCTGTTTCAGCCACAGTGACTCCTTGACTGAGTGCACCTGAACACTTGGTGCACATGAGAATATTCCAAATGGGCTAAACAAAAGGGGATAGAAAGAATTAAAAGAACCATAAAGGTTCTTGGTGAAGCACCAGCCACTTAGTCTGCCATGTACCCCTAGTTGCTGATTGAAGTTGTCCATTATCTTGGCCACAGCAAACATGTGATATATCAGGATATGCCTGAAGGAAGCAGAGATCATTCCGAGCTTCAAATGCTCGAGTTCTACCAGTATTCTGGTAGTTGAAGGCTGACTGGTGTTGTGTTGGCTGATCTTAACCGAGCGAACAATTTGGAAGCCACATTTCAACTCGGCAATCCAAATCGCAGGTGGAGGAAATGTAATCAACCAGTGCCAGCTGTCCCGGTGGCGTCTGCTGGAGTGTGAATTTGTGTCAACATTAGGGAATGTCAAGACCAAGGTCAACTGTGATACGAACATACGAAATAGGAGTATGGGGTCAGCCATTCGGCCCCTCGAGCTTTCTCCGCCATTCGATAAGATCATGGCTGATCTGTTTGTTTTTCTAATTCCACATTCCCATCTACCCCCGATAATTGATTCCCTTGCCTAACAAGAATGTTAAAAATATTCAATGACCCTGCTTACACCGCCTACTGAGGCGGAGTTCCAAAGTCACACAACTCTCGGAGAGAAAAAAAACTTCTCATCTCCATCCTAAAGGGGGCAACCCCCAATTTTAAAACAGTGCCCCTAGTTCTGGACTCACTTTATTTATTGGATTATTTATTAGTGTCACCAGTAGGCTTACGTTAACACTGCAATGAAGTTACTGTGACAATCCCCAAGTCGCCACACTGCGGCTGGCGCCTGTTCGGGTACACTGAGGGAGAATTTGGCACGGCCAATGCACCTAACCAGCAAGTCTTTCGGACTGTGGGAGGAAACTGGAGCACCCGGAGGAAACCCACGCAGACATGGGGAGAAGGTGCAGACTCCGCATAGACAGTCACCCAAGCGGGGAATTGAACCCAGATCCCTGGCGCTGTGAGGCAGCAATGCTAACTACTGTGCCACCATGCCGCCTACAAAAGGAAACATCCTTTCCATGTCCACCTTGTTGAGACCATTAAGGTCTTATATTTATTTCAATCAAGTCTAGACTCAGAAGCAAACTGGCCCTTAAGAGAAATGCTATGGGGCAGGCAGCACCCATGAAACTAAAACCCAGCACAGACCAGGACCTCAGCACTTGACTGTTTATACCTTTAAGTGACAATGTCATTCAGAGACTAAAACCATTGGCTTCAGACAAACTAACGTGGTGATTAATTAGTCTTACGTGTGGACACAGCCTCTCCGAGTTGATTTAAGATAAAGACTCAGAATCTGAGTGGCAAACATTTTAAACTAGTGCGACAGCACGTTGTAAAAAAAACACAACACATTCTGCAAAGTGTGACAGGTGTTGCCTTGAGGGGCAGACTAAACTACTTGGTGAGAATGGCTTTATGATACCTTTTAGCAATCGCCATGATAAATATTTACTGTGAAACGCATTTGGACAACTCAGTGTATGTAAATATCAGTGTCATTCAGCAATTGCCTTGTGGAGCAGAAGACCCCGTCTTACTGTGACGCAAGGATACGGGCCAAGACTTTCTTTCATCTTGTTCTTCATCGGATCACAAGCTGGATGTCTGTCCCTGTAATCAGTGACAGATGGAAATAAAGTAAAAGGAATAAATATTGACCTGCGCGGGCATTCTAGTGCACAGTCCTGCAGGCCCACAGCTTTGGAACCCGGTGTGTGCTGGATGTGTGTTCCACCGGATTCTCCCTCAGATGGTACTTCAGCCACTTGGCTGTTCTGTATGAGAGTTTAGAATAGTCATAGTTGAGTCCATCCTGGCCGTACTATTGTGTACACGTTCCAGCAAGGATCTCTGGGCAGCTGCGAGTTGGAACGGCTGAGTTCCCCAACCCAAACCCCTCCTGCCCTAATTGCTCAGGTCAACTGTAACTTCCTTAAATATCCTGACTTAATGTTCTCAGGTTTATAGTTTTCAATTAAAAGCCATGCAATTGCACTGTAATAATAAAGGTTTGCATATAGCCAGGTGTATTCTATACTGCAGGTAGTTTGTGCATTTGCTTGGCTCACTGGACAGCATTCTTACCTCCTGAGTCAGCAGATGCCGGCTGAATTCCCATTCCAGGACTTGGATTGTGGGCGGCACGGTGGCAAAGTGGTTAGCACTGCTGCCTCATAGCGCCACGGATACGGGTTCAATTCCAGCCTTGGGTGACAGTCAGTCTGTGTGGAGTTTGCACATTCTCCCAGTGTCTGAGTGGGTTTCCTCCGGATGCTCAGGTTTCCTCTCACAGTCCCAAAGTGTGCAGGTTAAGTGGATTGGCTATACTAAATTGCCCCATCATGTCCAAAGATGTGTAGGTTAGGGGGATTAGGCATGGTAAATGCGCGGGGTTACGGGAATAGGGTTGTGGGGTTGGCCTGGGTAATGTGCTCTTTCGGCGAGTTGGTGCAGACTCGATGGGCCAAATGACCTCCTTCTGCACTGTAGGGATTCTGTGACTTGAGCACATAACCTTAGGGTGACAGTTTGGTGCAGTGTTGAGAAAATACTGCATTGTCCGAGGTGCTTGCTCCGGGGGTTGAGGTTTGCAATAAAGATCTGCCGGTGCTATGAGAAGATGGTCAGGGAGTATGATGGTATTCAGAGCAACGTTCTCTTTCTCTCTTCCCCCCACCCCCCCAAAACCAACATCAACGACGTGTTTTTTGTTGGGTCTTGCTGTGCATAAACGACTGGTGCATTTGGTGATGTAACATGTGTCTAATATGCATTCTACACTACATGGCCACATAATCACACATTTACTTGAAAAATGAACAAAATACATCCTGTACCTAATAAGGGAAGCTAACTCTGAGTTCAATAAGAAAATGAGCAGAAAGCTGTTGAAATAACTACTTGACTGTGTCTGTGCTTTAATAAATTTGTATCACGTTGGGGCTCATACGAACATGCCCAGATAATAGAACATAGAAAAAATACAAACAGGCCCTTCGGCCCACAAGTTGCGCCGGTCATGTCCCTACCTACCTAGGCTTATATATAGGCTTACCTATAACCCTCAATCCTATTAAGTCCCATGTACTCATCCAGAAGTCTCTTAAAAGACCCTATCGAGTTTGCCTCCACCACCATTGACGGCAGCCGATTCCACTCACCCACCACCCTCTGAGTGAAAAATGAATGCAGATTGGGAATGATTTTCTTATAATGCACATGAGGTTTAACCTGTCCTCTTTTCCTTTTGTTTTTGCAGATTCTGTAGGAATTATTGAAGATGTTGTGTTGTTGGGAGCACCAGTGGAAGGTGGGGCCAGACGTTGGAAACCCCTCACTAAAGTGGTTGCGGGGAGAATAATTAATGGCTACTGCAGGTACACACACGTGTGTTCTGTGCTTCGAGAGTGTAACATGGTGACTTATTGTCAGGGTCAAAATTCCTGGCTTTGCTCATATAACACAAAAGTAGATGAATTAAAAAGTGATGGATTGGGAGCACCAATCCTCATATAAGTTTTTAAAAAAAGACAATTTATGCATATTAAGATTATTATATGTGAAAGGGATGCTACATTCCACTGCTCAGAAGAATTGAAAAATTGCGGGTGGAATTCTCCCAAAAAAATTCTAAGTGCCGAATTCATGTAAAAACAAGTATATCCCGCTGTCTTTTTCAGTGGGATTTTCAAAATGAATCTCCCACACTCTGCATCACAGAGTGCCCTAGCATGAATCACGGTGAAAATCAGGGGGCGTGGAGAGGCCGGTAGCATAGCGCTGAGTGGACCACTGCGTATGCGCTGATCTGTTAGTGTGGAGATTGGTGCATGCGCAGTAGCCCCGCCCTGCCGGCCTCCCGATTGCGAGCCAGCTTGATCGCTGCCCCTTTGACCGACCCCCTCTTCCCCCCCCCCCCCCCCCCAAATCGCTGGCCCCCTGGTCGTGTCCAAGCAGCCCCGAACCGCCCCCCCCCCCCCCCCCCCCCCCCCCCACCCCCATCAGGCCAACGACTCCCTTCCCGAACCTCAATGGCAACGCTTCCCTCACTGTGCAGAGTGACGGGACCTCTCTCCCCCCCCTCCCCCCTCCCCCCCACTCCCACTGATCTCCCCCCATAGGCCCGGCCCCCTCCCCGGGACTGCCTGATGCCTGGTGGGCATTGCCAAGCTGCATCCTGAGCATTACCTCTTTACCCCTTGGGCTGTGCCTGGGGCCAAGCTGGCAATGCCCAGGGGGTACCCCCATTACCTCCGACCTCCTGGGGGACCCCCATGTCCCCCCTTCACTCCATTAGTGGACAGCTGTTGTAAACCCCGCTGGAGTGAAATATTTCCGCGGGGGGGGTGGGTCTAATTTAAATATTTTACATTAGAATTCCAGCAGCCGGAGACGCGCGGAGGCCATGGTGCCCAGCAGGGAGCCCGCTACATGGCCTCCGCTTACTGGGAGAATAGCCCCCTGCATTTCATAAAATGCTGGAAAATCTCAGCAGGTCTGGCAGCATCTGTAAGGAAAGAAAAGAGCTGACGTTTCGAGTCCAGACGACCCTTTGTCAAAGCCGACAGTTGAACACTGGTGACCTATTGTCAGGGTCAAAATTCCTGACTTTGCGAATATAAAGCAAAAGTCGATGAATAAAAAGTGATGGATTGGGAGCACCAACCTCAATACAAGTTTTAAAAAAAGACAATTTATACATATAAAGATTGTTATATGTGAAAAGCATTCCGCTGCTCAGGCAAATTGAAATATTACGGGTGGAATTCTCCCAAAAAAATTCTAAGTGCCGAATTCGTGTGAAAACTGGAGTAAATCCCGCTGCCTTTTTCAACAGGAGTTTCAAAATGAATCACAGAATGCCGTAGCATAAATCACAATGAAAATCCGGGGACGGGGCCTATTCCCGTGGAGAATAGTGCTGAGCGGGCCACTGCACACGCGCCAATCTGTCAAAGTAGAGCTTTGACAAAGGGTCATCTGGACTCAAAACGTCAGCTCTTTTCTCTCCTTACGGATGCTGCCAGACCTGCTGAGATTTTCCAGCATTTTCTCTTTTGGTTTCAGATTCCAACATCTGCAGTAATTTGCTTTTATCTCCTACATTTGTTAATTGATACATTTTACAACAAAGTGGTTTGGCTGTGATTAGGTCTAGTTTCAGCATTTTCTGTCAATGGAGTATAAAGGAAGAGTGCGGTAATGCAGTGGCACAGTGGTTAGCACTGTGGCCTCACAGCGCCAGGGATCTGGGTTCAATTCTGGCCTTGGGTAACTGTCTGTGTGGGGTTTGCATGCTCTCCTTGTGTGTGTTGCGTTCCCTCCGGGTGCTCTGGTTTCCTCCCACAGTCCAAAGATGTGCAGTTTAGGTGGATTGGCCATGGCAAATGGCCAGTGGGGAGGCTCTTTCGGACAGTCGGCCTGCTTCTGTACTGTGTAGGGATTCTATGGATTAAAGAATGAATTTGCTAGAATGTTTCAGCAATGAGAAATTATAGACCGTTTCCGTTAATACTGATGGCTGTGATGTGTTTTGAAATGAATTGAAGTCATGAAAGATGGGACTGTATGAATAATGTTTCCTATAAGCAGAAGCATATTACAGTTTTTAAACTTTGAAAAATGTTAACATTGTAAAGACAGAAAGACTCCTCTTCTTTCAGAGTCTTTGATTATCAATTTAAAATTTCACTAAGAAAGGTTACGAGAGAGATTTTTTGTGTGGAGTGTTGTTGGAGCATGGAATGCCTTTCCAGACTGAGAAATTGACGGATGGGACATTGTATTTCTTAAGAGAAAATGAGAGAGCATTAGAAGCTGTTGGGGGGAAAAGGTTAGTGGAATTAGTTTTGGATTTGTTAATGAGCCAGCACATCCACAGCGGACCAATTGACAAGTAGAATCATAGAATCCCTACAGTGCAAAAAGAGGCCATTCGGTCCATCGAGTCTGCTTCGACAACAACCCCACCCAGGCTCTACCCCTGTGGACCCCACGTATTTACCCTGCTAATTTGCTCCCTGACTCGAAGGGGCAATTTAGCATGACCAATCAACATAATCTGCACATTTTTGGATTGTGGGAGGAAACCGGAGCACCCGGAGGAAACCCACACAGACACGGGGAGAATGTGCAAACTCCACACAAGCAGTCACCCGAGGCCGGAATTGAATCCGCGTCCCTGTCGCTGTGAGGAAGCAGTGCTAACCACTGTGCCACCGTGTGCTAGTAACATCTGTGGTTCTAGAGGACCTGGAAGATTTTGAAATATTTTTATTATTCCCCAAGTCAGACTGGCACAGTGGGCAAGCTTCGCTGGTAAATTTATTTCCATTGGGAAACCGGGCACCCTTCCTAAAAACCCTGGTCACCGATAAAGCCTCAATCAATTTGTATTTATAAATCTCATCCAGATGTGGTGGGGTCATTTATTTGTTGAGAATTAAACTTATTTAAGAGAAAAGAACAATTGGAGAGATGAGATTGAGCTCAAGACAGACTCAGTCTTACGTAGAGAATGGAATAATAGTTGGGGCAAAATTTTCTTTCAGGTTATGTTGATCTTGCTCTGAACAAACGGTTTTTCACCAGATCTTTTCTGTTAAGTGAATCCTTTCTGCTCCAACAGGGGAGACTGGCTTCTGAATTTTGTCTATCGTAGTTCTTCAGTGCAGCTGAATGTAGCAGGTCTACAACCAATTACCCTGGATGATAGAAAAATGATTAATGTGGATCTTTCATCCATTGTGAGTATTTATCTCCACTGCCTTAAGTAATGTTTGACCAACGTGAATAGACTTTGCTGTTCAGGACAGTGTCAGTCTTCCTTAATCAGAAGACTGTTTATCTCTAAAATGCTGCAACCAATTTAGGCCCATCTTAAATTAATTTTAAAAAGCTTAAGGTGTCCCACTATGTTGTGTGCAAATCTGGGCATGGAACCCTCTTCAGCTTCAAACATGTTTGGCTCTTTTCTCATGTGAGGTGAAGATTCAAATCCCCTTTTCCACCCTTGGTACCGAGTGTGGACATCCAACTGCCCCCATTTCAGAGAATTAGTTTTTCCCCAACTTTGTCCCTTCAACCAAGCCTTAGAAGAGAAATCGGAAACAAGTCCTCAATGGCAGATCAGGTGGAAGATACTTGTATGGTATCAACGGCTGTGATGAGGGCTACAGCAGGAGGGAGATCCCTAGTCGTCGAGGTTCACATGCCACTGGAACTGGACCTATACTCTATCAAGGGCCATGTGTCGGCAGGTGTATAACAGCGTACCCATGTTAAAAGATGCTCTGCACCAAATGTCTACCTGGAGGAAACCAACACCCCCTCAACAGAGACAAGCCCTGTGGCGATCGATGAGAGGTGATAGGGACAGGACTGTGAGATTTGGAAGTCTCTGGCTTTGATCCTATTCGATCCCTTTCTCAAACCTGGGTAGATCCCTCATGATTTTTCCCTCCAGTGATATAAAGTTTGGTTTGATTTATAATTGTCACATGTATTAACATAAAGTGAAAAGTATTGTTTCTTGCACCCTATACAGACAAAACATACCGTTCATGGAGAAGGAAACGAGAGAGTGCAGAATGTAATGTTACAGTCATAGCTAGGGTTTAGAGAAAGAGCAACTAATGCAAGGTAAGTCCATTCAAAAGTCTGATGGCAGCAGGGAAGAAGCTGTTCTTGAGTCGGTTGGTACGTGACCTCAGACTTTTATATCTTTTTCCCGAAGGAAGAAGGTGGAAGAGAGAATGTCCAGGGTGCGTGGGATCCTTAATTATGCTGGCTGCTTTGCTGAGGCAGCAGGAAGTGTAGACAGGGTCAATGGGTGGGAGGCTGGTTTGCGTGATGGATTGGGCTACTTTCACAACTTTTTGTAGTTGCTTGCGGTTTTGGGCAGAGCAGGAGCCCATACCAAGCTGCGATACAACCAGAAAGGATGCTTTCTATGGTGCATCTGTAAAATTTGGTGTGGGTCGTAGCTGACATGCCAAATTTCCTTAGTCTTCTGAGAAAGTAGAGGGGGGACCAGGACGGGTTGTTGGTGATCTGGACACCGAAAAAACTTGAAGCTCTCGACCCTTTCTACTTCGTCCCCGTCGATGTAGACAGGGGCATGTTCTCCTTTACGCTTCCTGAAGTCGATGACAATCGGTGAAGGTTTCCTCGTAGAGCATGTGATTTTATGAGGTCAATTAATACGACCATGATAAGAAATAGGAGCAGGAATAGGTTATTCAGCTCTTCATATCTGCTCTGCCATTCAAAACACTCATGGTTGATCTACTCTACTTTCCTACCTGCCATGCCGTAACCTTTGACTCAGTTGTAGATTTAAATCTGTCTAAGTGCAACTTTGAATATATTCAATTACTCAGCTCCCACTGCTCTCTGGGGAAGAAAATTCCAAAACCTAACAATCCTCTAGAAATCATAGAAACCCTACAGTGCAGAAGGAGGCCATTCGGCCCATCGAGTCTGCACTGATCACAATCCCACCCAGGCCCTACCCCCACATATTTACCTGCTAATCCCTCTAACCTACGCATCCCAGGACTCTAAGGGGCAATTTTTAACCTGGCCAATCAACCTAACCCGCACATCTTTGGACTGTGGGAGGAAACCGGAGCACCCGGAGGAAACCCACGCAGACACGAGGAGAATGTGCAAACTCCACACAGACAGTGACCCGAGCCGGGAATCGAACCTGGGACCCTGGAGCTGTGAAGCAGCAGTGCTAACCACTGTGCTACCGTGCCGCCCTCTAATAGAAGAAATTCTTCCTCAACTCTGTCTTAAATGGGAAGTCCTTTATTTTTAAACTCTTCACCCCCATAAGTGGAAATACCTCTTAACATTGTGTCAAGCTCCCTCAGAATCTTACATGTTCCAAAAAGATGACTTCTCATTCTTCTAAATTCCAGTGCATAACCTGCTCAACCATTCCTCATAGCAAGACTTCCCTACTCTTATTCTCCATCCCTATTGCAATAAAGGCCAATATTCCATTTGCCTTCCTAATTACTTGCATGGTCTTTTTTTTTGTATCATGTGGGCACCTCAGCATTCTGCAGTCACTCTCCATTTAAATAAGACTCTGCTTTTCTGTCCTTCCTGCCAAAGTGGACAATCTTACATTTTCCCACATTACCTTCTAGTTTCATTTCCAAGGAACAATTAGAAATGCTTGAAACCGTTCTCATGTCCAGTACCGCTGAGATAAACTTTCAACATTTGGTTTGATCTTAATAAAGTCTATTTAGGATGTTAAATATTATTACAGTATTTAAAAATTCTAACCTGTACTGTGTAATTACTGTCAGGTGAGCTTTCAGTTTGTTTTTAGATTCTTTATACAATCAATAAACTGAAGAATTTTTTATCCCCAGTACACAAAGGAGAAGAAATTCTCTGGTGTGTTGTGTAGCAACACCAGAAGCAAGCTGTTGTGAAATGTATTTATTCCATTTGAGGCATTCCAGTTGAAGCATTTCTTCAGTGGAGTAACTTCAGGCAGCGCCGAAATAATATTTATAAGAATGGCCAGATTTCAGAAAATATTAGTATTGCGCCTCATATGTGTCACTAGTCAAGAAGTATGTAATGTTCCACATTCCTCTCAATTGTTTGCATTTTCTTAACCACGTTGGGTTTGTGAATTTTAGGGATTGCATCTCTAAAGACAAACAGCAAATCCAATCACAGAATCATTCACAATCATAACATAGATCACGGCACTAGTATTCACAGGGCAATATGTTGACGTTTTCTGTGAGCTACATCATTCTCAATGCCCATTTTAGCCAGCACAATAACCCCTACAACCACCACTCCCTCCCTCCTCTCCCTACAACCCCCACTCAACCGCCTCTCCCTCCACCCCACCACTCCCACCGACCTCCCCCAGCATCTTTATACATTGTACTTTGCAATGCTGCCGTTTGGTTCAGTTGTTCCTTCGGAAAACGCTCGTGTGGAGTTTCCAATGCTTTCTGATGCAGCGACCAAGATCTCTATTCAAAGAAGAGTGGAGGGAGAGTTCTGGAAACTTGACCATTTATTCCTCAATACCTCAACTAACATCAGCAAAAACAGATTCTCTGATCATTTATCTAGCTGCTGTTTGTGAAAATTGCTATGTGCAAAATGAGTGCCCTTTTTCCTTACTTTACAACAGTGTCTACACTTCAACAAGTATCTCATTGGCCGTTAGATGCTTTGGGTTGCACTGAGGTTTTGCAAGGTGCTGGATAAATGCTGGTTCTTGCTTCAGTGTTATGACAGTAAATGTGGTTTAAGTGCAATTAATGTCCAGCCTCATCACATTACACAGTCATTATGCTAATGAAAATTTGACACCATGACTAGTAAAGATGAAAATAATTGTAGCTTCCCACAAGTGGTTTATGCCATTTCAGACCTCCATTGTTTTGGGAAAAATTAGCTGCAATCGGAACTTCATAGCGGTGTGATTTTTAACTTGGGGCGAGTGAAAATGAAGGGTATTAAATCATCAGGTAACGTATATTTCAACATTGGGAATTCTGATGAGGATTGAAAAACAGCAGCAATTCAGATAGAAAGGGACAGAGAAAGAAGACAAGTCAAGCAGAGACAGACTGCAAAACATGGTCAGCTTAAAAGAGAGACTCACTATTGTGGCATGAAGCAAGGCAGCACGTCTTGAACAGGAGGCACAGAAACAGGAATCAGTCCCTGAGACATAGAAACTAGAAGCAGGAGGAGGCCATTCGGCCCTTTGAGCCTGCTCCGCCATTCATTTTGATCATGGCAGATCATCGAATTCAATATCCTGATTTCCCCCCCCCCCCCCCCATTTCCCTTGTTGCCTTTAGCCCCAAGAGCTTTATCTAATTTCTTCTTAAAATCAGACAACGTCTTGGCCTCCACTACATTCTGTGGTACTGAATTCCACACATTCACCACCCTCTGGGTGAAGAAATTTCTTCTCACCTCAGTCCTAAAAGGTTTGCCCGTTATCCTCATACTATGACCCCCTAGTTCTGGAAAAGAGACAGTGAAAATGATTGTCTGACCCTGTTGGGGTTATCCAAAGTGTTTCTCTATTTTTATCAGACTCTTCAGTCTGGTGTGTTAAGTAACTCTGTCATTCAGTATTTGCAGCTTAGTCCGGCTACCTTGAATGTAAGTTTAAACCAGAGGAGATGAATCACAAGTTAAGAGTTCATATCTACACAGAATAAATTGTAAAACTAACGCAGAGGTTGAAAAGGTAATCTTGCTTCAAGAAATAAGTTCAAAGAGGCCAGACGTGAGGGGTATATATTGATCTTGTTTTTTTTTTCACTTTCTTTCATAGGATGTGGGCATTGCTGGCTAGGCCAGCAGTTGTTGCCCATCCCTAATTGCCCTAAAAAAGTTGGTGGTGAGCTGCCTTTCTGAATCGCTGCAGTCCGTGTGGTGTAGGTACACCCACAGTGCTGTTAGAGAGGGAGTTCCAGGATTTTGATACAGTGATATATTTCCAAATCAGAATGGTGTGTGGCTTGGAGGGGAACTTGCAGGTGGTGATGTTCCCATGCATCTGCTGCCCTTGTCCTTCTAGGTAGTACAGGTCATGAGTTTGGAAGGTGCTGATGAAGGAACCTCGGTGAGTTGCCGCAGTGCATCTTAGATCGTACAGACAGCTGCCACTATGTCGGTGGTGGAGGGAATGAATGTTTAAGAGGGTGGATGGGGTGCCAATCAAGCGGGCTGCTTTGTCCTGGTTGGTGTCGAGCTTCTTGAGTGTTGTTGGAACTGCACTCATCCAGACACGTGGAGGGTATTCCATCACACTCCTGACTTGTGTCTTTTAGGTGGTGTACAGGCTTTGGCAAGGCAGATGATGAGATACTCACTGCCAAGTTCTCAGCCTCTGACTTGCTCTTGAAGCCACAATATTGGTATGGTTGGTCCTATTTAGTTGATGGTCAGTGGGATGTTGATAATGGAGGACTCAGCAATGGTAATATCACGGGGAGATGGTTAGATTCTCTTTTGTAGGAGATGGTCATTGCCAGGCCCTTGTGTAACACAAATGTTGCTTGGTATCAAGAGAAACTTAACAGTGAAGCACATTGAGTTCCCCAAAACCTGAAAATTGGTGCCCTGTCGAACCTTATGACCATGTATTTAATTGTGAGCTTTTGCAAAGCTGACTCAAACATTCTAGACTATAGCACATGGGAAAACACTTCATACAAATGGTATTCCGCAAAACATAACAGACCAATAACATTAGCTATGCTGAAATACCAAATAACTCAGATTACATTTCTGTAACAGACTTCACCATAATAACAAAGCAAAATGAGAAATGGTCATTTCACCCAGTATTTCCAGTCACTCTATGCACCATATACCCTCTAACCTAATAGATACTACCCAATCTCTCTCCTGAGAGACAGTTGTTATAAACACGCCCTAATTTCCAAACATAATTAAGGGAAACCCCAGAATATTCATCCAATTTCATATCTCCAGTATTCAGCTCTGGTCTGCTGCCCTCCAGGTAACATATTTCCTTCAAACATTTTAAGTGGTTCCCTTTCCTCCTATATTGTCATTGTCCTTTTCAAAGCCACTGTCATCAGTCCCCTCGAACTTGTTGTTGCCTGCCAAATCTTACCTGTCTTTCCCCATTTGAATCTCTCCGACCAGGTTCCCACCCCTGCCGTAGAAGTGAAACCGTCCTAATCCAAGGCATCAATTCAGTTCTCTATGACTGAGATCAATCTCTCTCCTCAATCCTTCAAAACCTCTTTTTAAAGGTTTAAATGATCCTCAATTTTCACTAGTTAAAGATAAGGAGGACCACAGTTTTCAGGCCCAGCCTCAACACAATACCCTTTCCGCCAACTATGACCCCCTCCCAAACATCATCTTAGGCTGCACTAAACAGTCCCCAACCTTGATGTCCTATTTAACCCAAAGAACAACTTCTGATCCCTTATCTTCTCCACACAAATTGCCTATTTCATATTTCCATATGCACCTTACATCTGCCTCAATCTGTCCTCCTCTTAACCTATCTTACCAGCTGCTAATGATCAATTTAAAATCCTCATCCTCACATTTAAATTCTTTCCTAATCTTGGCCATCTCTATAATCAATTCCTGACTCATCACCCGACCCAGAACTCTCTATTCCCCCGATATTTACAAGATATGCTTTTAATTTTCAGGCCCTGTTATCAGAAATTCCACTCTAGAGCCCCACTCCCGTTAGGACTGGCAAGGGTTTCCCTCTAGCACCAGCACAACCTCCCCTCCAGCACTGGCACAGCACCCCCCCCCCCCCCCTCTCCACCACTGGCACATGATACCTCTATCTTCCAAGACACATTTCCTCATAATTCATAACAAATCTTCCACAACATTCCCAATGCAAGTTGCATCGGTATTCCTGACACACACTTGCTATTCCTGACGCGCGCACACAGTATTCTTGATGCATGCTTCTTCTTTATTACTGCCACTGTCTCCCTCTGTATTCCAGACACGCAGCCCTACTATAATCCGACACACACTTCCTCTGCATGCCAGACGCACAATCGCTCTGCACTCTGGCCATAGACTTCCTGCGAATTCCAGACCTGCTCACCTTCTGCATTCCTGATTCATGTTCGCTTGTTATTCCTGGCACTCGTTCTTTATGTGCTGTTGATACATGCCCCCTCTGTATTATAGAGCATACTCTTTCAGTATTGCTGACCTGTGCTTCTTTGATACTCCAAATATCTGTTCCCTCTGCATTTGTCACCTTGCTGTTGTGTGTTAACTTTGTCCTTTTCATATGTCAGATTTTATTATTATTCAAGAACGTGAAGGCTCCCTACTTCCACATGCTTTCCTTGATGTTACATTGGCAAGTTTCCAAACAATGCCACTGCACACAATATTAAATTATCTTAGATAAAGGCAAAATAAAGTGGATGCTGGAATCTGAAGCAAAAACAGAAAATGCTGGAGAAACTTAGCAGGTCTGACAGCATCTGTGGAGTCAAAATAGAGCCAACATTTTGAGTCTGGATAACCCTTCGTCAGAGGTATACGTCAGAGGAGACTGTGCTACCCCTCGGTATACCCCTTCTCTTAACTGTATATTTGTTCAACAATTTTTCGAGCAGCGTTAATCAACACTGCTAACTTTCTACACTAATCTGTGGAAAGATAATTTCTCCACGTGCAGCATCCCCAGGCTTCAATCACAGGTCCATTGGCTTTGCATTGTGCACGTTCTGGGACGTATGGAAAATGGATTACACAAGTGGGAATGACTCCTGTTTCCAAATGAGAGTAAATAAAACGCACTTCAGTCTCTAAAGGTTTTACAACTCAGGAAGAAATTGATGTATCCACTCTTATTGGTGAAGATGGTGGCACAGTGGGAATGTCACTGATCTTGTGATCCAGATGCCCAGGCTAATGTTCTAGAGACACGGGTTCAAATCCCACCATGGCAACTGGTGGAATTTAATTTCAATGAATAAAATCTGGAATTGAAAGCTAGTCTCAGTAATGAAATCCCATCTGGTTCATTAATGTCCTTTAAAGAAGGAAATCGGCCATCCTTCCCAGGTCTGGCATACAGACCCACAGCAATGTGGTTGACTCTTAACTGCCCTCTGAAATGGCCTAGCAAGCCATCAGTTCAAGGGCAACTAGGGATCAGCAACAAATGCTGGCCTTGCCAGCGACGCACACATCCCATGAAAGAATTTTTTAAAACTCCAACCGAAGATTATTCTCGTTCTAAATTAAAGTTTATTTATTAGTGTCACAAGTAGGCTTACATTCACACTGCAATGAAGTTACTGTGAAAATCCCCTAGTCGCCACACTCTGGCGCCTGTTCGGTACACTAAGGGAGAATTTAGCATGGCCAATGCACCTAACCAGTATGTCTTTCGGACTATGGGATGAAACAACATGCATCCGGAGGAAACGCAAGCGGACATAGGGAGAACATGCAAACTCCACACGGACAATGTCCCAAGCCGGGAATCGAACCCAGGTCCCTGGCGCTATGAAGCAGCAGTGCTAACCACGACCCGAAAATTAAAATAGAGAAAGTTGGCAGCATTCAGGTGCAATTAGCATGATATGGAGCTCTGTCCTTGTGTACAAATGCACTAACCAGTGTGGACTGAGCCATACAACTAGAAGGTGCCCCTACAGCTCAATCTGATCTGAATTAGCACATCTCAGCCAGCACATCACAACCTTCTCAACACCACAAGGGTTAGAGAAAATGAACATCTTGACGCCCATCCAGTGGATCAGGAGGTATTGTGAAACTCTACACTGTCAAGAAACCTGCCAAAACCTGCTGGCCAGACTCGCCCATGCTGAATGGTCAAGTAGGCCTCCCTATATCCACAAAACTGGATTCCTGCAGGAGTCAGCAACCTCAGGAATTTACAAAACAAGATTGGAAAAAAGAGTGGGAGGGAAAGAAAATCAGAGACATGGTTAGCATTGTATCTTCTCCTTCCTGCAAGTTCATAGATCAGCAATGATATACAGATTACAGCAGAAGCCATACATCTTAATGTACCAGGTGTCTTATACCTGTATGCCTAATGTATTACAAATAGATTGAGTGCCGGAAGACTATTTTACTGTAACTCAGCCTTGCCTTGCCTAACTTCCAGTACAAGACAGCTTTGACGAACTAACTAATTATTGTTATCCATCTGTCCAGCCCTGTACTTACCAAACCACAATGAGTCAACATTGAGAGAGAAAACCAGACCTATGAGATAAATCTTCAATTCATAGCAGTCAGAGGCAAGAGTCCTTGAGTTCTGAGTGATCTGATGCAGCTTCTGTACTGCATACTCATTCTAACATCTTTTAAGAACACAGGAAAGTATGGGACTGGGAAAGACTTTGCGGTCCATCTGGCCAGTCCCAAAAATTAATGTACCTCGATTTCCCATTCCCTCAAATCTCTCTTCAATTCCCCTGTAATCTTTTCTACACTTAGTGCCTCGCTCCACATTCCAAACTTCGCATTCACAAATCCTTTCTCTCACAGTCAAAATTTAAGCTCCCTGTCCTCCTGCCCTTCTCTAATCTTGAGCCTGTGATTTCAGTTTTTGATTTGATTTATTGTCACATGCATTAGTATACGGTGAAAAGTATTGTTTCTTGCGCGCTATACAGACAAAGCATACTGTTCATAGAGAAGGAAAGGAGTGTGCAGAATGTAGTGTTACAGCACAGTGGTTAGCACTGCTGCCTCACAGTGCCAGGGACCCGGGTTCAATTCCCAGGCCACTACCTGAGCGGAGTCTGCACGTTCTCCTTGTGTCTGCGTGGGTTTCCTCCAGGCGCTCTGGTTTCCTCCCAGAGTCCAAAGACGTGCTGGTTAGGTGCATTGGCCATGCTAAATTCTCTCTGTGTACCCGAACAGGCGCTGGAGTGTGGCGACTAGGGGATTTTCACAGTAACTTCATTGCAATGTGAATGTCAGCCTACTCGTGACTAATACTTGAACTTGATCATTCTGTTCAAGGTTTTGCAGCAAATTCTTGGCCTTGGCCCCTAATTTATTGCAGGGGAGCATCTCAGGACTTGTCCAATTAGTTAGACTATTTCTCCCACGCCTTTGGCTTAAAAAAACGTTGCAGTGCAAATTGCTGCAAGTGTGAGCAGGTAACTGGACACCTGGGATCTTGAAGAAAAACGGGATCATTGTCTTAACCAATTCGCTTTAATTTTTGGCCAAAGGCAGAGAAATGGTGGAGAGGTAAATAGGGTGGGTAAGAGTCAAATTAGGTACAGATATTAAAATAGAGGGGGAAAAGAAGTTGGTTTAAGGGAGAAAGGAAAAGCAAGAAAAACATTTCAAAGTGTTAATAATCTCTAACGACATTTGAATACTTGCAAGAATGAGATTTAACAGTGTCAGTTATTGCTTTCCTGGGCTGGAGAGGTTGAATGGCATTTCAAGAACATGCATTTCAACATTCACAGGGTCCTGGCTCTGTTAAGTACCAGCCCCAATTTTCTGCAGCAAGCTGAATTGGTAACTGTTGCACAAATGCAGCAATCTCTCAAAACTCACCAGGGCGTTCACAGCGAGCTGCCATTTTCAGAAGGCTCAGGACAAAGATGCGCGGGTTAGGTGGATTGGCCATGTTAAATTGACCCTCCTTCCAGGGGGATTAGCAGAGTTAAATGTGTGGGGTTACGGGAATAGGGCCTGGGTAGGATTGTGGTTGGTACAGACTTGATGGGCCGAATAGCCTCCTTCTGCGCTGTAGGGATTCTATGACAGAGCAATGCAAACTCACCCGGCAATTTGTGGCAATTCGCATCATACAGTTACTCGTCGCAAATTGAAGAACTTACACACCAATAATAATGAAGCACGCCATTTTCCTCCCAGCAGTTTCAGTACACAGTGTCAGTAAGACAGGCAAAGATGGAATTATTTAAAATACATTTTGGATGACAATTATTATAACATAGGAAATGAATGGATGAATCAGTGCACTGTTTCCAACTCCCTTATCCAAATTAACTGGGGAATGTAATTCTTTTTTATTCTTGGCAGTTGTAGCTAACACTAGGTGGCAGGGTGGCAATCTATCAAATGGAAGAATGTGGGAGGGTGGAGTGAGCCGTGATTCATCTCAGTGACCTGACCGTCCTTAGTTACTTGGAATAAACAGCAGAGGAACCATGTTGGGTCGCTGAATAGGCATGCAGTAATTCACAGATATTTTTATTGCAAAATAAAGTGTGTGAAGATGAATCAGTGACATTTCAACTGAGTGTTTCTGCGAATATGATCTAAAATGCAAGATTGCATCTCGAGTCATTTGTAGATATCAGCAGAAACTTACCATCAATAGCAATGTTGGTACAAGGGCAGCAGGCCAGGGTTTATATAGCATTTAGAACACAGCCTCAAGCCACTCAGCATGGTGTTTATGCTCCATATGAACTTTCTCTCCCCTCTCCTCATCTGAACCTTTTTTTTCTATTCATTCATGGGATGTAAGCATTGCTGGTTGATTCAACATTTATTGCCCATCCCTAGTTGCCCTTGAACTGAGTTGCTAGGCCATTTCAGAGTCAACCACATTGCTATGGAGTCACATGTAGGCCAGATCAGGTAAGCACTGCAGATTTCCTTCCCTAAAGGACATTAATGTGGTTGGGGTGGAGTGGAGTCAGAGGCCCAGACTAATGCACTGGGCTCAAACATTGGTTCAAATCCCACCTTGGCAGCTGGTGAAATTTAAATTCAATGAATAAAATCTGGAAGCAAGCCATCGGTAATGGTGAGCATGACAACTATCACCGATTGTCACAAAAGACCATCCGGTTCACTAGTGTCCTTTAGGGAAGGAAATCTGTCATCCTTGCCTGGTCTGGCCTACATGTAACTCCAGAGCCACAGCAATGTCACTGGACATTTATGCTTTGAAAAGGCCCAGCAAACCACTCAGTCCCAGAGCAATTAGGGATGGGCAACAAATCCTGGCCTTGCCAACTACACTCACATCCCATGAAAGAATACAGAAAAAGGCAAGCAAAATGCACTGACGGATGGTTGGATCTCATGTCACTGGGATAGGTTTATATACTATATTATATATTATCTATGTATGCCAGGTGATGCAAGTGGCAGCCAGTCATAAATGAAGGGATAACTTGGGGTAAAAACAGAAAATGCTGGAAAAACTCAGCCGGTTTGGCAGCATCTGAGAGAGAAAAACAGAGTTAGCATTTCAAGTCCATGTGACTCTTCAGACTTGGAGTATTGTACTGTGTCTGCACGCATGCCTCCAGGTGTTTGTCTCTACATGTGTTAGTCTGTAAGCCTGCAGTGTGTGACAACTAGCATGTGTTCATGTGCAGGCCACTTGTGTAACATGTGTCCGCACTGGTGTTTGTGGTATACAGGGCCCACCACCATATGCCATAAGAGGGCATAGGTTTAAGGTGAAAGGGGAGATACACAAAAGGGTCCAGAGGGGCAATTTTCTCACACACAGAGTGGTGAGTGTCTGGAACGAGCTGCCAGAGGCAGTAGTAGAGGCGGGTATAATTTTGTCTTTTAAAAAGCATTTAGACAGTTGCATGGGTATAGAGGGATATGAGCCAAACGCAGGCAATTGGGACTAGCTTGGTGGTTAAAAACTGAGTGGCATGGACAAGTTGAACCGAAGGGCCTGCTTCCATGCTGTAAACCTCTATATGGCATAACTATAGGGTTCGTGGTGGGAGATATAGGAAGGATATCAGAGGTAGGTTCTTTACGCAGAGAGTGGTTGGGGTGTGGAATGGACTGCCTGCAGTGATAGTGGAGTCAGACACTTTAGGAACATTTAAGCGGTTATTGGATAGGCACATGGAGCACACCAGGATGATAGGGAATGGGATACTTGATCTTGGTTTTAGATAAAGCTCGGCACAACATCGTGGGCCGAAGGGCCTGTTCTGTGCTGTACTGTTCTATGTTCTATGCCAGTATTCAGGCAAACAGAATAGTCTATGTGCATGCCAGTGTATTTATTTTTGTTCATGGAACGTGGACATCGCTGCCTGAGTCACCATTTATTGCCCATCCCAGGTTAATGAGCAGGGTGCTTATTTTAGTAGAGTGTAGAATCTCCATTAAACCCCACAGCAAAGAGGAGAGGCAAGTCGTGAGAAAAGTACCAATCAGATCCCTGTACGAAATAAAAACAGAGGAGGCTGGAAACACTCAGCAGTGTCTGATGCAGCGGTATAAAAATAGAAAATACTGGGAAGGCCAAGTAGGTCTGGCAACACCTGTGGGGAGATGAAGAAGGGCTTCTTCAGGGCTGAAGAAGTCACACAGACTCGAAACTTTAACTCTTTCTTTCCCCATAGACGCTGCCAGACCTGCTGAGTCGTCCCAGCATTTTCTGTTCTTAATTCAGATTTCGAGCATGCCCAGTAATTTGCTTTTATTGTCTGGTGAAGTGGAGTTGGTTTCAGGTATATGATCTTCCATCTGACCTGTAAATTGAGGTGTTTCAAGCGAGTACCGAGGCAGGGAAAGGGGGAAGTGTTTCAAGCGAGTACTGAGGCAGGGAAAGGAGGAAAGGGAAAATCTGTCACAGGGTAGAAGACGGGAGAGACCAAGTGCCTCACAGCACCAGGGACCCGGGTTCAATTTCAGGCTTGGGTGACTGTCTGTGGAGTTTGCACATTCTCCCCGTGTCTGCATGGGTTTCCTCCCCAATCCAAAGATTAGGTTGATTGGCCATGCTAAATTGACCTTTAGTGTCGGGGGGATTAGCAGGGTAAATATGGGGGGTTACGGGGATAGGGCCTGGGTGGGATTGTTGCTGGTGCGGGTGTGATGGGCCGAATGGCCTCCTACTGTACTGTAGGGATCCTATGAAAAGGATGATGGCAAAGAGGAGATGGCAACAGAACAAGGAAATTAAGAAAGATGTGTCTAGAGTACGTATAAATGGGAAAAAAAGAATCATCACTCATGGGTCTTTTATAAAAACCCTGTATGACTGTTCCATGCAATTTATATGTTGGCTTAAAAGTGAGGTATGTTTTAGGGCTCGCTATATCTCCACAGAGTGGCAATGTATGGTCATTCCTGACAGACCCTGGGTAACTTTTGTTGTTTTCATACCAAGATTTCTCTTAGTGCTGCGCTTCTTTCAGATGCTTCCTGTTCACATTTTAGCATCACAGTTTTAATTTCCGTCAACACCACTTCACTGCAGCATTTTACCAGAACAACGCTGAATGTTGCATGTCTCACCATCTGATGTTGTGGGAAGAGTCTGTGACACTGGGGTCATAATTGAATTAGCTGACATCAAAAGGAAGCCTGAATAGGAAATATACCATGCCATGGAGATGTTACCAGTCTTGTAAATCAGTCATGCAGGTCTTTGCCATTAAAACTGATTCACATTGACCGTATAAGCAGGATTGGATGTTGGCTTAAATCTTAAGCAGTGCTCATTATTTTCTCCTCATTGTTCTTTTTGCCTGTCTTCTCGAGAAAGCACAAGTCCTTCACTGGAGCACTGTTCCACAGAGGTGCCTGTTCTCAAGGACCTCACCCAAGTGGCCACTCTATTGTTGTGTTCAAGGCAGCACATATTGAGGTAAGATGGGAGCTAATCATAACAACCTAAACCTGTTCATCAAACTTCACAAAATATATTCTTTCACTGCATCAAATCTCATTTTAAGCAGTGATTTGATAAAAATGGTCCAAGTCCATGTAATTTACTGTTTGCAGTGCATATGCCCGATAACAATGGGAGAAGTTGTGTGCTTAATGTGCATGTTTATTGACTCCCTCCAATGCCAGGGCACTTCTGTTTCCATTTTAATTCTCAAAGAAGCATGGCATCCGAGCAACAGAGATACAACCTGCTTATTTGTAGAGAGGGAGAAGTTTTCACTGGCTGTAGGTGGGATATGTGAACCATCTGTTTGTAATGAGATGTGTAAAGATTTGGTTTAGCTCCTCGCTTCAATGTTTTTTTTCTCCTTCAACACACGCAAAAAGTAACTGTTGGACATGGTGTGGGCTTTTGAGTGTCCAGTTATTGAGTTATAACTATGCTGGCTTTGAATCCCCTGTTACCTTGACATTAATGCACTAACCGGCAATGTCTTGTTGCTGTGAAATTGCTGTGTTGGCTTTTAGATGTTCTACGGCGGCACTGTGGTTAGCACTGCTGCCTCACAGCGCCAGGGACTGGAGTTCGATTCCTGACTTGGGTCCCTGTCTGTGCGGAGTCTGCACGTTTTCCCCGTGTCTGTGTGGGTTTCCTCCGGGCGCTCTAGTTTCCTCCCACAGTCCAAAAGACATGTTGGTTAGGTGCACTGGCCATGCTACATTCTCCCTCAGTGTACCCGAACAGGCGTCAAAGTGTGGCGACTGGGGGATTTTCACAGTAACTTCATTGCGGTGTTAATGTAAGCCTACTTGTGAGCCCAATAAATAAACTTTATAAACTTTATAAAACTTTACTGTGAGGTTGGTGTGATGGCTTTAAGTATCTTGTTAACTGAGAGTTAAGGTGTTGGCTTTGAGTGTCCTGTAACTGTGAGGTTAAAATGTCTTGTGTTCAATGTCTTGTTACTATGAGGTCAGAGAATTGGTGTTGCTCCATAATGGTAGAAACAGCACTTGCATGTGCTTATCATTAGCAACTAATGAGTGGACAGTCCAGAAAGACAAGAAAGTGTCCATCCAGTGAGTGGCCCTCACTGCACTATGCCAATGGAAAATTTGTCTCTCTCTGAATAAATCCCAGAGCATAATGCACAAAACCATAGAAAGTTCTACATAGTTGGGCGCGGAACAAAATGCAGAGAGGGAAACACCCTATAAACATTCAGGGGTCACAGGGAAAAAATTTATCAGAGTGCAGTTTTATTCCTTGTGGAGGCATCATAGGATTTTTTTCCGCATTGATATATAGAACTTAAATAGGGTGAGGATAGGAGTATTTCCCACTGGCAAATTGTTCCAATTAGCTTTAAACATTCGACTTTGTAAGAAGTTTGATGAAAGGCTGCAAGTAGAAGGGGCTTTAATTTCCTGTTGGAATATTTTCAGTTACATTGGCAACAAAGTGAAAATAAGAAATCATTTTCAGTCCAATTTGGCTATGAGAATTATTAAGTGCTAGCAAGTCAGCAAATAACAGAAAAGCGAAGGAGTGTAATGAACTTCTGGTATGGCATTGCAGACCCTATAGGGTGTTAGAATCTTAAGATTACAGAGGAGGCCATTTGACCCATAGTGCCAAGGGCTTTTCTATTTTTTTCACAGGATGTGGCTATCACTGACTAAGTAAGAAGTTTAGCAACACCAGGTTAAAGTCCAACAGCCTTAGGGCTCCGAAAGCTAGTGGCTTTTGCTACCAAATAAACCTGTTGGACTTTAACCTGGTGTTGTTAGACTTCTTACTGTGTTTACCCCAGTCCAACGCCGGCATCTCCACATTATCACTGACTAAGCCAGCATTTGTTGCCCATCCCTAATTACACTTAAGAAAGCTGGCGGTGAGCCACCACCTTAAACCACTGCACTCCATGTGGCGTAAGTGCACCCACAGTGCTGTTAGTTGCAGGATTTTGACCCAGCAACAGCGAAGGAACAACAGTATGATTCCAGGCCAGGATGGTCTGTGACTTGGAGGAGAATCTGCAGGTGGTGATGTTCCCATGCATCTATTGTCCTTGTTGCTCTAGATCGTAGAGGTCGTGGGTTGGAAAGTGCTATCTAAGGAGCCTTGGTAGGTTGCTGCAGTACATCTTGTAGATGGTACACACTGCTGCCATTGTGTGTCAGTAGAGAGAGTGGATGTTTGTGAATGGGGTGCCAATCAAATGGGTTGCTTTGTCCTGGATGGTGTCAAGTGTCTTGAGTATTGTTGGAGTTGCCCATTCAGGCAAGTGAAGACAAAGCAACCCACTCGATTGGCACCCCATTCACAAGTGTATCATACTCCTGACTTATGCCTTGTAGAGGATGGACAGGCTTTGGGGAGTCTGAAGGTAAGTTACTCACTGCAGAATTCCCAGCCTATGATCTGCTCTTTTAGTCACAGTATTTATATGGCTGATCCAGTTTCTGGTCAATGGTAACCCTCAGGATGTTAATAGTGGGGGATTCAGCGATAATAATGCCATTGGATGTCATAGGCAGATGGTTAGATTCTCTTTTGTTGGAGATGGTCACTGTCTGGCACCTGTGTGGGGCGAATGTTACTTGCCACTTATCAGCCCAAGTTTGGATATTGTCCAGGTCTTGCTGCATATGGGCACGAACAGCTTCAGTATCTGAGGAGTTATGAATGATGCTGAACATTGTGCAATCATCAGCGAATATCCCCACTTCTGACGGGATGATAGAAGGAAGATCATTGATGTAGCAGCTGAAGATAGGTGGACACTACCCTGAGGAGATCCTACAGTGATGTCCCTGGACTGAGATGATTGACAACAGCCCTCTTCCTTTGTGCTAGCTATGACTCCAACCAATCAATTAGTCCTAATTAGCTATTCAATTAATTCCGCAACCTCTGTTTCTTCCGCACTGTGCCGATGTTTGCTTTTAAATAGATTCTCTTTTGAAAGATGCTTCTGAATCTTCTTGGGTCCCATTTTAAGACTAGTGCATTACATTGAGTAACATCCCCACTACCTAGGAATATCTGGCATATAATTGCCAGAATTCAATTTGCCTTTAGTCTGCACTCCCACTTTTAAATGTATTCATACCCCTAAATCTCTCTCTTCTTCCTCTCTTGTTAAGATTAGGGTATTCTTTTTTTTTCCAGGTTTTACTTTACATTTTGCTATATTGAACTGCAGCCGCCATTTATCTTGGAAAGAAATTTCCATTGGTCCTCCAACTTTCAAGTCATTTATTCATCCTGCTTTGTTACCCAGAATGTATTTATAGTAAATACTTCCACATTGGACACACAAAATGCTGGCTAAGGAAACAGTCCTGGGTGCATCCCATAGAAAAAGGCCATTCACCCCTTTGAGTTTGCACTGAATCTCTGAAAGAACATCCCACCCAGGCTTTTCCCACTGCCCTATCCCCTTAACCCCACCCATTTTACCATGGTTAATCCACCTAACCACATCTTTGGACACCAAAGGGCAATTTACCATAGTCAATCCACCTAACCTGGATTGTGGGAGGAAACTGGAGCACCTGGAGGAAACTCATGCAGATACGTGAGACCATGCAAGCTCCACATAGATAGTGACCCAAGGCTGGGTTTGAACTCAGGTCCCTGGCACTGAGGTAGTAATGCTAACAACTGTGCCATCATGCCATTAAGTATCCTTCCTCAATTTTGACTGCTTGTGTCCTCCCAATCTACCATTGGATAGATACATTTCCTCATAATTACAACTCTATTCCAACCACGAATGTGCTTGTAATTTACTCCTTGTATAATAGCAGACCCATTACTATTTCCTAACTCTAATCAAACAGGTACCACCTGGCACCACCCTGGAGAAAGTCATCACCTAAATGACACATTCCTGTAGAAACCTCTTAGCTCGTTTCACAACAGTCTTGGGTGGCACAGATTCCCCAGAGACTCCTCCTTCAGATGCTTTCTTTAGCAAACCTCATTAAACAGTCTGGTCATCTCTGGCAAAACTGAAGCACAGCAGTGGGATTGCTCAAATCTCTGGGATAACCATGTCTTTGGCTTTCTGTCCCTTTTAACTGTGTTAAACACACAGCTCCTTATAAATGTGCCTTCTCTGTTCTTCTCCTGCTGCAGCTTCATTTTCTTTGGCCACATGGCACACTTATCTTCCTCACTGTTGGTTCTGCTTCCTGGTCAAGGGTCGGCTGGACCAGTATTTCTTATTATTCAAGAAAAAAGCAGTTGGTCTCCTTACAATTGACTCTTAAAAGTCCTTTTTCAAACTCCTTAAAAGCAATTACAGATTCCTGGGACATTCCAAAGAAATTACAAATCTTCGTTACTGTACTGCTTCCAGGTCAAAGATTGTCACAGGCTGAATTCCGGTTCAGTCTAGACTGCACTCTTAGTTCCTTCTCACTCTTTGTTAGCCTCTTATAATTTGACTCCTGTTGAATAATCAGAATTCGGGTTTTATTTCAATCTTGATGTGAACCATAAGCTCATTCAGGCCATTTTTTTCTGACATTTTATTTTACCATTTTGCTTCCCTCTTCTGAAAGTACTGGCCTTCACTGGGGTATTGGTTTCACCGACACTGATCCTTGATAGGGTACAGCTCCAGACGTATCAATCACCTTCATCCAAGTAGTCATTCTTCATGAGTGAATCAAGGAATTGAGAGTCAGTAGACTGTTCAACAATCAAACACAATCCTTTCTTCGCTCTGTGTCCACACCCATGAATTTATATGGGTCGCTACGTTGTGATGTAGAAGAAGAATTCAGGCTGACCAACCTAGCAACGTGGAGGCCAATAATTAATTGAACAACAAGGTTGAAGTGTCAACTGCTACAGTGCATGGCAAGTGGAGGGACTGGGCCCAAATTGTGAGCTACCAGGATAAGGATCAAGCCTCACATTGCAGAACACCAGCAAGGGGTGAAGGAGATGAAGTAAATCAGAAAGCAGTGATTCAGCAGCACCAAGCTTGGATTTAAGAAATGTGCCAAGTGTCGGAGAGAAGACTGAAGGAAGTTAGGAATTTCAGTTTTGAATTCCTTGGGGTGGGAGGATATGTTAGACGAGATAGTGGACTGGCTCTGGATTTCGGCTCTGAGAATGCAGAGAGATGGAAGAGCACGTAAACTGGAGTTATTTAAAGGTTGGATGCCATTTTTGGAGGAGCAACGATTGGCTCACATTGGAGACTCCTGACCTCCACACGGTGCAGACACTAGAGGACAGACCAAGCCTTCCCAAGTATGTGTGGCATCAAGTAAAATGCCTCGACTAACAGTGATGCGAAAAGTAGACATTTGATTTGATTTGATTTATTATTGTCACATGTATTAACATACAGTGAAAAATAATGTTTCTTGTGCGCTATACAGACAAAGCATACCGTTCATAGAGAAGGAAAGGAGAGAGTGCAGAATGTCGTGTTGCAGTCATAGCTAGGGTGTAGAGAAAGATCAGCTTAATATATGGTAGGTCCATTCAAAAGTCTGATGGCAGCAGGGAAGAAGCAGTTCTTGAGTCGGTTGGTACGTGAACTCAGACTTTTGCATCTTTTTCCCAACGGAAGAAGGTGGACGAGAGAATGTCCAGGGTGCGTGGAATCCTTGATTATGCTGGCTGCCTTGCTGAGGCAGCGGAAAGTATAGACAGAGTCAATGGATGGGAGGCTGGTTTGTGTGATGGACTGGGCTTCGTTTGTGATCCTTTGTTGTTTATTGCGGTCTTGGACAGAGCAGGAGCCATACCAAGCTGTGGTACAACCAGAAAGAATGTTTTCTATGGTGCATCTGTAAAAGTTGATGAGAGCCGTAGCAGACATGCCAAGTTTCTGTTGCCTCCTGAAGTAGAGGCGTTGGTGGGCTTTCTTAATAATAGCGTTGGCATGGAGGGACCAGGACAGATTGTTGATGATCTGGATACATAGAAGCTTGAAGTTCTCGACCATTCCCTTTCATCCCCATTGATATAGACAGGGGCATGTCCTCCACTGCCAGAATAACATCGCTGTCTAAACTGTTTAAACTCCGTCTTAAATTAACCTGAACCCCTAAAGCAATAATGGCTCTCAATTTAACAGCCAAATATACTGATATCAATTCTAAAAGTTTCTTGCCATTTATTCCATCGTGGATAATAGATTAGTTTTTTAAAAAATCAGGCTTGGTCATTAGGTTGACAAGAGTGCCTCACTCACACATGAGAAATGGCCATAGAACCATAGAAAATTACAGCTCAGAAACAGGCCTTTTGGCCCTTCTTGTCTGTGCCAAACCATTTTTTGCCTAATCCCACTGACCTGCACTTGGACCATATCCCTCCACACCCACCTCATCCATGAACCCCCGTCCAAGTTTTTCTTAAATGTTAAAAGTGACCCCGCATTTACCACTTTATCCGGCAGCTCATTCCACACTCCCACCACTCTCTGCGTGAAGAAGCCCCCCCTTTAAACTTTTCTCCTTTCACCCTTAACCCATGCCCTCTGGTTTTTTTCTCCCCCAGCCTCAGCGGAAAAAGCCTGCTTGCATTCACTCTATCTATACCCATCAAAATCTTGTACACCTCTATCAAATCTCCCCTCAATCTTCTACGCTCCAGGGAATAAAGTCCCAACCTATTCAATCTCTCTCTGTAACTCAGCTTCTCAAGTCCCGGCAACGTCCTTGTGAACCTTCTCTGCACTCTTTCAACCTTATTTACATCCTTCCTGTAACTAGGTGACCAAAACTGTACACAATACTCCAAATTCGGCCCCACCAATGCCTTATATAACCTTACCATAACACTCCAACTTTTATACTCGATACACCGATTTATAAAGGCCAATGTACCACTTGAAGTTGTTCAGCTAGCTTCTGTGGCATCGTACCATGGCAACAATTGATAGCTCCAGGAAGGAATGAGAGAGAAGTACAAAGATTGAAAATAGAAATCAAAGGACTTCAGCGTCTCGGTTTTCCTGGGGCGATGCAGTGAGTGGAACATTCACCATTTGCTGCTGGTCATTTAATCTGTCAGTGGACAGCAACAAAACCACAGTCGCTCTCTGCCTCATAATCACCTGAGTCATATGAACCCTGGTGTGAGAGATTTGTGAGTTGTCGCATTAATTATGGTAACCAAATTTAATCTAAGGAATATTTTTAGACACACAGGGAAAGTTGAGGCACTTTCCATCCAGTTTGTTTTGCAGGGGAAATAATTAGTTACTGAAATCTATGTGGCAGCTTGGGGAAATAGGAATCAGTCTGAGTGCGGAACAGCTTGTCTGCACGCATCACTGAAGCTGTCATCATAGTCTCCCATTCCCTGTGGCAATCTTTAGTGCTTTTTCTATCAAACTAATTTATAGAACATATACTTGCTGACAGAAGACCATTAGGCCCATCGGACTTGCTGTTTTCACAGCCCAGTTACAATCCACCCGATCACGGACTCGACACCACTCCCTTAAATCTCCTGCCGTGTGTAACCTGTGCCATTTTGATACTTACTGCACCAAATTATTCTCTCCCTATGGCCTAAACTGAAGCTACTTTATCGAGGGCACTACCGACCCATTTAATCTGTTCCATATTACAGATAACTTACCCTTTCATGCGCTCTAACCCATTCATTTAATACCCTGAGGAAATTGTGTCTAAATCTTCTCTGATAACCTAAGGATAATTAAACTTCATACCTGGAATATTCATTCATTCTCACCCATTTGGATGCTTCACTCTGGCTTCTTACCCTCACCAGACAGCAATCCCCATCAAACAGCCAGAAGCCGTGTATGTTCTTTGAAGAGATAACAAATAGGTTAGACCAAGGAGAGCCAATGGATGTTATCTATCTTGACTTCCAAAAGGCCTTTGACAAGGTGCCTCACGGGAGACTGCTGAGTAAAATAAGGGCCCATGGTATTCGAGGCAAGGTACTAACATGGATTGACGATTGGCTGTCAGACAGAAGGCAGAGAGTTGGGATAAAAGGTTCTTTCTCAGAATGGCAACCGGTGACAAGTGGTGTCCCGCAGGGATCAGTGTTGGGGCCACAGCTGTTCTCTTTATATATTAACGATCTAGATGACGGGACTGGGAGCATTCTGGCCAAGTTTGCCGATGATACAAAGATAGGTGGAGGGGCAGGTAGTATTGAGGAGGTGGGGAGGCTGCAGAAAGATTTAGACAGTTTAGGAGAGTGGTCCAAGAAGTGGCTGATGAAATTCAACGTGGGCAAGTGCGAGGTCGTACACTTTGGAAAAAAGAATAGAGGCATGGACTATTTTCTAAACGGTGACAAAATTCATAATGCTAAAGTGCAAAGGGACTTGGGAGTCCTAGTCCAGGATTCTCTAAAGGTAAACTTGCAGGTTGAGTCCGTAATTAAGAAGGCAAATGTAATGTTGTCATTTATCTCAAGAGGCTTGGAATACAAAAGCAGGGATGTACTTCTGAGGCTTTATAAAGCACTGGTTAGGCCCCATTTGGAGTACTGTGAGCAATTTTGGGCCCCACACCTCAGGAAGGACATACTGGCACTGGAGCGGGTCCAGCGGAGATTCACACGGATGATCCCAGGAATGGTAGGCCTGACATACGATGAACGTCTGAGGATCGTGGGATTATATTCATTGGAGTTTAGGAGGTTGAGGGGAGATCTGATAGAAACTTACAAGATAATGAACGGCTTAGATAGGATGGACGTAGGGAAGTTGTTTCCATTAACAGGGGAGACTAGGACGCGGGGGCACAGCCTTAGAATAAAAGGGAGTCACTTTAGAACAGAGATGAGGAGAAATTTCTTCAGCCAGAGAGTGGTGGGTCTGTGGAATTCATTGCCACAGAGGGCTGTGGAGGCCGAGACGTTGAGCGTCTTCAAGACAGAAATTGATAAATTCTTGATTTCTCGAGGAATTAAGGGCTATGGGGAGAGAACGGGTAAATGGAGTTGAAATCAACCATGATTGAATGGTGGAGTGGACTCGATGGGCCGAATGGCCTTACTTCCGCTCCTATGTCTTATGGTCTTATGCCATGGAGATTTGATCATCTCAATCTGTAGGTATCCCTATAACCTCCATCCCAATCCCAAGCGCAGACTGTTCTAACTTTTTGTTTGTAAACCTGATAGAGGCAAGTGCAGGATGTTCAATTCTAGCCTCGGGTCACTGCCTGTGTGGAGTCTGCACATTCTCCCCGTGTCTGCGCGAGTTTCCTCCGGGTATTCCGGCTTCCTCCCACACTCCAAAGATATGCAGGTTAGGTTGATTGGCTAAATTAACTCCTTAGTTTCCCAAGATGTGTAGATTAGGGGGAATGGTGGGGTAAATACGTGGGAAAGTGCCTGGGTGGGATCCCCTGTCAGAGAGTCAGTGCAGACTCAATGGGCCGAATGGCCTCCTTCTGCGCTGTAGGGATTCTATGTGACCCATGTCAGACCTCCAACAAAACATTACAGCAGACTCATTAATATATTATAAAATGTTTATCAGAGGTTTACAGGAACTTGATGTCATGTTTATGTAAATATATCACAACATGCCAAAGATGTAATATTTTGAACATCATAGCCATTTATTTAATGAAATAACATTCTTTGAACACCATCATTTATAAAGGGTGTATCAGATATACTTGTACACTCTGTCTAGAGTGTAGCATTTGAATGAATCATGTATACTTTGATATTTAGCTGTTTAAAATACTAGACCTAATATTTAGGTATTGTTTTTAAAAATTTACCACTTTATTTCATCTTGCCACACAAGGCACACTCTCTTTCCAGCTTGATTTACTTCTTCACCGCATTGCTAACAGTACAAAGTTTTGAAATTCCCATAGCTTTCGAGGCAGTAGAAAGTTTGGCAGCCAACTGATTGAAATTTGTGCCTCATTGGCTCTTCCTTCAGAATTTCCTTAGGGATTTGTGTGTCTGGACCAAGACCGCTGAGGAACTTGTTCCATTATCTCTGCGTGGAGTCAGACAGCAGATAGCACCATGCTCCAGTTAAACACGTTTGTGTTTTTTTAATACATTCTGTGTTGCATTTAATTACAGCTTCAAAGAGGCTGCCACTTACTGTCGTACAGCAGAATTGGTGACTCAACACTGACACAAGTATTTTGTAGAATCGTCTGTTGCCAACAGTTTAAATTAGTAACGCAGCTCTGAGCTCGAACAAAATGCCGTGTGTTCGTCAGAATTAATTTCTAATATATGTGCTTATGTATCTCCATAAAATCCACCTCTTATCTCCTTAAGCCCCACTATTTCTCTGACTCTTAAAATCTTCATTTTGACCACAAATTTGAACACCCTTCTCAGCTCAACAGTAAAAGGTATATGGTATATAAAGTTATATCTCTTAGTAAAAGGTATATGTTCTCCTACGTGAAGAGTTTCTCTGCATTGTTGGTACTTCTTAAATACAAGTTCAAGTTTTTTTTTGCATAAACCCGGAGCAGAAATTTATAGGAACGTGTTTGTGTTCTTAAAGCAACATTCACAGACTGTGACCGTAACAGTCTTGAATATTGTAATGTGGATCATTTAACCAGTCACCGGGATTCTGCCTTAAGCCACCATGACTGTACTAAGTGTGTGCTGTTGCTGCACAGTTGGCAGCAGAATCATTTTGGTCAAAGGCCACTAAAAGGGAATAATTGTTTTATTTTAGAGCATAAACACACAAGAGGCGCCATTAGGATGTTGCCCAGGTGACTTGATGAAAAAAATCATTCACTGCTGTGATGCCCCTGTAGTTGAATATGTGCTGGCAGTCCATATCCACACTCTCACCTGTAAGCTGTCTGCATGGGCAAGGTGCCAGCGCCCAGCCAGTGCTCTCTGGGACCATATCCCAGTTGATGCTATTGAAAAGTAGGACAGTCCCAGGAGAAACTCCAGCTTGGTCCTATTAAAGCTGATGTAACCTCCACGGAGATTCCCTGAGAATGTCAATTCTTCAACTGTTTTTGAACCAGCAAATAATTGTTGTTTTTATTTAAATGGCTCCACATTATAATGCAGGTATACCCAAATATGTAATGCTACCTTCCTGGAACAGGAGGAGACAAGACCCATATAATCCCTACCATGCAGAAGGAGGCAATTCGGCCCATCGAGTCTGCACCAACACTCCGAGAATGTATTCCACTCAGGCCCTCCCCTCCGCCCTATCCCCGTAACCCCACACACTTACCAGGGCTAATCACCCTAACCTACACATCTTTGGGCACTGAGGGACTATTTGGCATGGCCAATCCACCCAACCCGCACATCTTTGGAGTGTGGGAGGAAACCCACGCACACATGGGGAGAACGTGCAGACTCCACACAGACCAAAAGCCAGAATTGAACCCAGGTCCCTGGCGCTGTGAGGCAACAGCACTAACCACTGTGCCACCGTGCCGCCCAGTTAAAACCAACAAGCAGGGTCTCTTTAGAATCTAAATAAAACAAGGCTTCAAGGTGACACAACACTGGTGAACTTTCGAAATGAAGCCAACCCTCTGGGCTGGGCCTGATGATGCTACTTGTGAATGCAGTTCCCCAGGACATTGTAGATGATTGACTATCCCTGGCTCATTCATGGTACTGGGACACACAGATCTGCCAGAGTATTAGAGTTCTTCCAGGTAACTCTGCGGGTTGATTGGACTAACAAAAGGGTAGTCTATGCTGTTGTGAACAAAGCCCAGTCCATCACACAAACCAGCCTCCCACCCACTGACTCTGTCTACACTTCCCCCTGCTTCGGAAAAGCAGCCAGCATAATCAAGGACCCCATGCACCCCGGACATTCTCTCTTCCACCTTCTTCCGTCGGGAAAAAGATCCAAAAGTCTGAGTACCAACCGACTCAAGAACAGCTTCTTCCCTGCTGCCATCAGACTTTTGAATGGACTTACCTCGTATTAAGTTGATCTTTCTCTACACCCTAGCTATGACTGTAACACTACATTCTGCACCCTCTCCTTTCCTTCTCAATGAATGGTATGCTTTGTCTGTATAGCACACAAGAAGCAATACTTTTCACTCTATACTAATACATGTGACAATAATAAATCAAAATGTATTCGATAGATAATGGGCACAAACATAATTTCCTACTGTTTAAAAAACAGGATTCTTTTGCTTTGCAGGTAAACGGACACTTAGATTACATGAAGCAAATGGACACAATATTAAAGGCTGTGGGTGTAAAAACCAAGGAATGTCGCCTAGAGGACAAATGGAACGTCAGCCCCATTTTTGAGATGGGCGAGAAATGTGCAAAAGGCGGAGCAGGGGAAGCAACTACGGACAATACAGAAATAAGTTCTGCTGGAAAGAACCAGTCAGAAGGAGCCGATACTTAGCCCTGATTCCTCATGGGGTGGGGGGGAGGTAATCGTCTGGGGACAGAAAGAGCAAAGAAGCACTTCTCTCGAACAGACCACCAGCGATGCAATCCACATTGAGACAAAACTGCTGCTCAGGATTTAGTATCGCCTTGGAGTTCTCCAAAGACGGGGAGTGTTAACTCCAACTTGCAAATGATCTAACAGCAAAATATTTTTGCCCAATGTATTAAAATTTAAGTGTTATGGAGGGACACTTCTGAAGCTCTGGGAAAATGAGTGTAAGAACAGGGCCCGCCCTGCTGCACACATCATGTTTGTTTCAGCACGAGATGGGACCAGTGATTGTTGCTTATAATCTGTGAAAATCTTGGAGTTAATTACTAATATAATTTAATATTGGCCTGAAATATTATTCAATAAAGAACTCGATGACATCAATTTATTAGAAGTGAATTGTCAGAGAAAAGGGGTCACTGGATTCTCGCTCCTGCCACGTTCCGCTTTCCTCCTCGTTCTGCGGTTGCAGAGTCCTTTAATCCTGGGTCTGTGTTGTTAGTTGGTCTCAGTTGGAATTTTACAAATGGCATTGGTACCATTGGCATCAAGTTGGGTTAAGAAGGTGGGGAGGAGAGAGGGGGTGTGGAAGGGCAGAGGGATGGGGGTGGAGAGGGGGGGTGCGGGAGGGGAGAGGGATGGAGTGGAGAGGGGGATGTGGGTGGGGAGGGGAGAGGGATGGGGGTGGAGAGGTGGGGAGGGGAGAGGGATGGGGGTGGAGAGGGGGGGGTGCGGGTGGGGAGAGGGATGGGGGTGGAGGGGAGAGGGATGTGGGGGGAGGGGAGAGGGATGTGGGGGGAGGGGATGGGGGTGGAGGGGAGGGGAGAGGGATGGGAGTGGAGAGGGGGGGTGGGGGTGGAGAGGGGAGGTGGGGGGGTGCAGGAGGGGAGAGGGACGGGGGTGGGGAGGGGGGGTGCGGGAGGAGAGAGGGACGGGGTGGAGAGGGGAGGGGGGTGGAAAGGGGAGGGGGGTGCGGGAGGGGAGAGGGATGGGGAGGAGAGGGGGTGTGTGGGAGGGGAGAGGGATGGAGGTGGAGAGGGGGGGTTGTGGGAGGGGAGAGGGATGGGGGTGGAGAGGGGGGGTTGTGGGAGGGGAGAGGGATGGGGGTGGAGAGGGGGTGTGGGAGGGGAAAGGGATGGGGTGGAGAGGGATGGGGGTGGGGAGGGATGGGGTGGAGAGGGATGGGGGTGGGGAGGGATGGGGTGGAGAGGGATGGGGGTGGGGAGGGATGGGGTGGAGAGGGATGGGGGTGGAGAGGGGTGGGGAGGGGAGAGGGATGGGGGGGAGGGGAGAGGGATGGGGGGGAGGGGAGAGGGATGTGGGTGGAGGGGAGGGGGTGGAGGGGAGGGAGGGGGGAGGGGATGGGGGTGGAGGGGAGGGGATGGGGGTGGAGGGGAGGGGAGAGGGATGGAGAAGGGGGATGCGGGAGGGGAGAGAGGGATGCGGGAGGGGAGAGGGGGGTTGTGGGAGGGGAAAGGGATGGGGGTGGAGAGGGGGGGTTGTGGGAGGGGAAAGGGATGGGGGTGGAGAGGGGGGGTGTGGGAGGGGAGAGGGGGGGGTGTGGGAGGGGAAAGGTGTGGGTGTGGAGAGGGGGTGTGGGAGGAGAGAGGGACGGGGGTGGAGGGGATGGGGGTGGAGAGGGGGGGTCTGGGAGGGGAATGGGGTGGGTGTGGAGAGGGGGGGTGTGGGAGAGGGATGGGGGTGTGGGAGAGGGATGGGGGTGGAGAGGACGGGAGAGGGATGGGGGTGGAGAGGGATGGGGTGGGTGTGGAGAGGGGGGGTGTGGGAGAGGGATGGGGGTGGAGAGGACGGGAGAGGGATGGGGGTGGAGCGGGGGGGTGTGGGAGAGGGGTGGAGAGGGGGTGTGTGGGAGGGGAGAGGGATGAGGCTGGAGGGGGGTGTGGGGGGTGGAGAGGTGTGTGGGGGATTGTCAGAGGGGAGAGGGATGGGGATGGAGAGGGGGGGGTGTGGGAGGGGAGAGGGATGGGGGTGTGGGAGGAGAGAGGGATGGGGGTGAAGAGGGGGTGTGGGAGGGATGGGGGTGGAGAGGGGTGTGGGAGGGGGTAGTGATGGGGGTAGACGGGGGGGGTGTGGGAGGCGGGGTGATGGGGGTGGAGGGGGGGGTGGAGAGGGGGGGTGTGG
>NW_027592815.1:0-44974 GCF_964213995.1 Mustelus asterias
CCTTATCACCTTCCCTTCATGCAGATTCTCTCCTCGATCACCGTGCTGTCGAGAACTGGAATCTCAATCAGGATGCAGCCTCTCATTCTGCCCAGTCCTCACACTCACTGCTCGCAGTTTGGCACTGCGAGGGGGATTTAATTCTCTTTCAGACTGAAATGTATGTACAGTTCAAATCCCCAGGACAAAGAGAATTGATTTGTTAGATTACAGACACGGATATCGAAGCTGAGATCCCCAGCAGCAGATTAAATAACATCATCAAAACCCCAAGACACAACACAACAAAGCATCAGGCTGTGACCGCTTGCAGCTTTTCCTTTTTCCAGTTTATCAACATCTCTACGCTTCCTTTCTCCTTTAATTCCCTCTCATCCTTTTGCTTTCATTCCAGCCTAGGGGTTGAAACTTTCTGGGTCCGGGGGTAAAGGTTTTGTGTCTCGGGGGGGTAAAGGTTTCTGGGTCTTGGGGGTTCATGGTTTCTGGGTCTCGGGGGGTAAATGTTTCTGGGTCTCGGGGGGGGGGGTGAGTAAAGGTTTCTGGGTCTTGTGGGGGGTGATGGTTTCTGGGTCTCGGGGTGGGTGGGGGGGGGGTGATGGTTACTGGGTCCCGGGGGGATAAAGGGTTCTGGGTCTTGGGGGTTAAAGGTTTCTGGGTCTCGGGGGGGTGATGGTTACTGGGTCCCGGGGGGAGTAAAGGTTTCTGGGTCTTGGGGGGGTAAAGGTTTTTGGGTCTCATAGAACATAGAACATTACAGCGCAGTACAGGCCCTTCGGCCCTCGATGTTGCGCCGAGCAGTGAAACCAATCTAAAGCCCCTCTAATCTACACTATTCCAATATCATCCATATGTTTATCCAATGACCATTTAAATGCCCATCCTGGGCAACATCCTGGTAAATTTCTTCTGCGCCCTTTCCAACACTTCCACATCTTCCCTATAATGCGGCGACCAGAACTGTACGCAATACTCCAAGTGCGGCCGCACCAGAGTTTTGTACAGCTGCAATATGACCACATGGCTCCGAAACTCAATCCCTCTACCAATAAAAGCTAACACACCGTACGCCTTCTTAACAACCCGATCAACCTGGGTGCCAACTTTCAGGGATCTATGCATATGGACACCGAGATCTTTCTGTTCATCCACACTACCAAGTATTTTACCATTAGCCCAGTACTCTATAATCCTGTTACTCCTTCCAAAGTGAATCATAGAATTCATAGAAACCCTACAGTGCAGAAGGAGGCCATTCGGCCCATCGAGTCTGCACCGACCACAATGCCACCCAGGCCCTACCCCCACATATTTTACCCGCTAATCCCTCTAACGTACACATCCCAGGACTCTAAGGGGCAATTTTTAACCTGGCCAATCAACCTAACCCACACATCTTTGGACTGTGGGAGGAAACCGGAGCACCCGGAGGAAACCCACGCAGACACGAGGAGAATGTGCAAACTCCACACAGACAGTGACCGAGCCGGGAATCGAACCTGGGACCCTGGAGCTGTGAAGCAGCAGTGCTAACCACTGTGCTACCGTGCCGCCCATTACCTCACACTTTTCAGGGGGGTGGTGGTTTCTGGGTCTCGGGAGGTGGGGGGGGTGATTGATAGTTTCTGGTCCCGGGGGTGTGATAGTTTCTGGGTCCCGGGGGTGTGATGGTTTCTGGGTCCCGGGGGTGTGATGGTTTCTGGGTCCTGGGGGTGTGATGGTTTCTGGGTCCCGGGAGGGTAAAGGTTTCTGGGTCCCGGGGGGGTAAAGGTTTCTGGGTCTCGGGGGTGTGATGGTTTCTGGGTCCCGGGGGGGTAAAGGTTTCTGGGTCTCGGGGGTGTGATGGTTTCTGGGTCCCGGGGGAGTGATGGTTTCTGGGTCCCGGGGGGGTAAAGGTTTCTGGGTCCCGGGGGGGTAAAGGTTTCTGGGTCTCGGGGGTGTGATGGTTTCTGGGTCCCGGGGGGGTAAAGGTTTCTGGGTCTCGGGGGTGTGATGGTTTCTGGGTCCCGGGGGGGTAAAGGTTTCTGGGTCCCGGGGGGGTAAAGGTTTCTGGGTCCCGGGGGGGTAAAGGTTTCTGGGTCCCGGGGGGGTAAAGGTTTCTGGGTCTCGGGGGTGTGATGGTTTCTGGGTCCCGGGGGAGTGATGGTTTCTGGGTCTCGGGGGGGAGGGGGGGAGTGATGGTTTCTGGGTCTCGGGGGGGAGGGGGGGAGTGATGGTTTCTGGGTCCCGGGGGGGTAAAGGTTTCTGGGTCTCGGGGGGGTAAAGGTTTCTGGGTCTCGGGGGGGGGTAAAGGTTTCTGGGTCCCGGGGGAGAAGTAAAGGTTTCTGGGTCTCGGGCGGGGGGGGAGCGGTGATGGTTTCTGGGTCTCGGGGGGGTTAGAGGTTTCTGGGTCTTGGGGGGGTTAGAGGTTTCTGGGTCCGAGGGTAAAGGTTTCTGGGTCTCGGGGGGTTGATGGTTTCTGGGTCAGGGTCGGGGGGGTTAGAGGTTTCTGGGTCTCGGGGGGGTAAAGGTTTCTGGGTCTCGGGGGGGTGAAGGTTTCTGGGTCAGGGTCGGGGGGTTAGAGGTTTCTGGGTCTCGGGGGGGTGAAGGTTTCTGGGTCAGGGTCGGGGGGTTAGAGGTTTCTGGGTCTCGGGGGGGGTGAAGGTTTCTGGGTCAGGGTCGGGGGGTTAGAGGTTTCTGGGTCTCGGGGGGGTGAAGGTTTCTGGGTCAGGGTCGGGGGGTTAGAGGTTTCTGGGTCTCGGGGGGGTGAAGGTTTCTGGGTCAGGGTCGGGGGGTTAGAGGTTTCTGGGTCTCGGGGGGGTGAAGGTTTCTGGGTCTCGGGGGAGGGGGGGGTGATGGTTTCTGGGTCTCGGGGGGGTTAGAGGTTTCTGGGTCTCGGGGGGGTGATGGTTTCTGCGTCCGAGGGTAAAGGTTTCTGGGTCTCGGAGGGGGGGGGGGGGGTGATTGATAGTTTCTGGTCCCGGGGGTGTGATGGTTTCTGGGTCTCGGGGGGGGTTAGAGGTTTCTGGGTCTCGGGGGGGTGATGGTTTCTGCGTCCGAGGGTAAAGGTTTCTGGGTCTCGGGGGGGGGGGTGATTGATAGTTTCTGGTCCCGGGGGTGTGATGGTTTCTGGGCATCGGGGGGGGTTAGAGGTTTCTGGGTCCCGGGGGGGTGATGGTTTCTGGGTCTCGGGGGATGTTAGAGGTTTCTGGGTCTCGGGGGGGGTGATGGTTTCTGGGTTTTGTTCAGTCTTGTCCTGTGTTGTGTGTTACGTGAGGTGAGGCCCATTCTGCGCTTCTTGCTGAAGCATTCTGGAACGTACTGAGATTGGCAGCATTTATATAACATCTTTAACATTGTTCAATATGCAAAGGGCTTTCATTGGAGCAATTATCAAAAGAGCATTGACACTGGGACACACAAGGTCAAAATACAAAACCAAAAACTTGGTCAAAGATTCCAACAGCATCTGAAACCAAGAGAGAGAGAGAGCAGAGGCATCTGCTTCTGAAAGGAGTGTTGTTCCAGGATTAGTGATTCTAGACTGTATTTAAGATTGGATTGGATTGGAGGATGAGGAACGGTGACCTGGAAACAGGGTGGACATGTATGATTGGAAGCAATGCTTGTGTAGAGGGTAAACACCAACGGGTCGGCCCGAATGGCCTCCTTCTGTATTTCTTTGTATGTTTTGTGTGTCAGAGGTTAAGAAAGAATTTTGTAGCACATTGCTCAATATTGTACCAAGTTAGAGGAAAATTATTGATTCTTAAACTAAAAGAATCGATTGGGTAATGGCTGATTTTATTATCCACGCCTCCCAGATTCCAACCTAGAAAATGAACATAGAGCAAACTCTGAGCAAATAACTGCACACCCAGTGAGTCCGACAGAACAGTCTCAGTAAAATGGTTCAAATAAAAGCAGAAAATGCTGGAAAAATTCGGCATCTGTGCAGAAAGAAGTAGAGTTAATGTTTCGAGTCCAATTGACTCTTCACCCAAACTGTCAGAGAACAGAACCTCTTCAGGACAGGCACTCCTGATCGATTTGATTTGATTTGATTTATTATTGTCACATGTATTAACATACAGTGAAAAGTATTGTTTCTTGCATGCGATACAGACATAGCATACCATTCATAGAGAAGGAAATGAGAGAGTGCAGTTTTAGAAGCATAGAACGAGAGTAAAAGATAGAATTAGAAGGTATGCTGGGCACAGCTTGCAAGAAGTCGCCTGGCCCGGCGCCATCTTGGACAGACACTCCAGGAAGCGAAGTGGCTGTGAATTGACTCTGTTTCTCTCTCCACAGGCGCTGCTGGACCTGCTGAGTTTTTCCAGCATTTTATGTTTCTATTTCAGATTTCCAGCATCTGCATTGTTTTGCTGATCTCTGGTTTGGTAAATCAAAAAGACAGCAGAATTCAATCACCAGCTGGATGTTTAAAGTATAAAGCTCGATGAGCTTATCGTTCAGAGTCCCATCCTGCTGATTCCAGCTGTCCTAGCGTTACAGAGTGAGCAAGTGGGAGTATACAATATGGTGCTGTTTCACACAGCCTACATCACCTCAAAGCTCTGTGCCTGTGATTGGGGGTATTGATTGAAACTTTACACCTGATGGTCCGTGGTACACATCTACACCAACCACAGGGGCAATCATGGCCTAGTTCCCAAGTGAACACAATCTATGGAAATTCATCAAACAATGACTGAAGGACATGACCTAGAGGTGAAAGGTCAGTGCAGTAACTCAGATTCCCCAATGTACTGGTAGAACAAGTCAACATACCAATTCTCCTTACCCAAGCGCTGAAAAATACTCTCTATTTATCATTGTCCCTGCACCTAATGGCTATTAGCAGTGGTTAGCACTGCTGCCTCACAGCGCCAGGGACCCGGGTTCAATTCCCAGCTCAGGTCACTGTCTGTGTGGAGTTTGCACGTTCTCCCCGTGTCTACGTGGATTTCCTCCGGGTGCTCCAGTTTCCTCCCACAGTCCAAAAGACATGCGGGGTTAGGTTGATTGGCCATGCTAAATTAACCTTAGTGTCAGGGGGATTAGCAGAGTAAATATGAGGGGTTATGGGGACAGGCCTGGGTGGGATTGTGGTCGGTGCAGACTCAATGGGCCAAATGGCCTCCTTCTGCACTGTAGGGATTCTATGATTGATTGCTGCAAAGAACTCTATTGATATGTGGTCTTCAGATTAACTTGCCAATACCATGCCACGTTGGTTGTCACAATTGCAGATATTCCTGCTTCCAACTGGGAATAGTAAATGACAGGAAACGGTGTAATACCACACGCAGCAGCACAGGTGGCACTCACAGTCTGTGTCCAATAGAATGAAGCTGTCACCAGGAGCTTATTGTGAGTGAGCCACACTGTGATCCATTATGAAAAAGCTGCAGGAGTGATGTTTCAGTGGGGGAACAGTTCGGGAACAGTGACCACAATTCAGTAAACTTTAAAGTATTGATGGATAGATAAGTGTAATCCTCAGGTGCAGGTGGTAAATTGGGGGAAGGCTAATTACAACAATATTAGGCAGGAACTGAAGAATGTAGATTGGGGGCAGATGTTTGAGGGCAAATCAACATCTGGCGTGTGGGAGGCTTTCAAGTGTAAGTTGATAGGAATTCAGGACCAGCACATTCCTGTAAGGATGAAGGATAAGTATGGCAAGTTTTGGGAACTTTGGATAACGAGAGATATTGTGAGCCGAGCCAAAAAGAAAAAGGAAGCATTCGTCAAAGCTAGGAGGCTGGGAACACACAAAGCAAGTGTGGAATACAAGGAAGGGTGGGGAACAGGGGGGTGGGGAACAAAACAGTAGGTCAGTAAATACTGAGGCTGGGGTTGAGCTGGGGGCCAGGGCAAGGCTAGCTAAGAAGAGGAGCACTCTGGAGGAGGATGACCTGAGTGGGCCTGGAGGTCTGGAGTGCATCTGCTTCAATGCGAGGAGTGTAACGGGTAAAACAGACGAACTTAGGGCCTTAATGCTTATGCGGAATTTGGATGTGGTTGCGGTGACGGAAACTTGGTTAAAAGAAGGACAGGACTGGCAGCTGAATATTCCGGGGTATAAGTGTTTTAGGCGAGACAGAGGAGGGGCTAAAAAAGGTGGGGGAGTAGCGATATTAGTTAAGGAGCATATTACCGCGGTGCAGAGGGTAGACAACTTAGAGGGGTCATGTACTGAGTCGCTGTGGGTGGAACTCAGAAACAGGAAGGGTGCAGTCACTATGCTGGGGGTGTACTACAGACCACCCAACAGCCCACGGGAAGTGGAGGAAAGGATATGTCAGGAGATTCTGGATAGGTGCAGAAAACATAGGGTTGTTGTAGTGGGGGACTTTAATTTCCCTGGTATAGACTGGAAAGTGCTTAGGGCTGGGGGTCCGGACGGGGAGGAATTTGTAAAATGCGTACTGGAAGGTTCTTTGGAACAGTATGTAGATAGCCCGACTAGAGAGGGGGCTATACTGGACCTAGTTCTGGGAAATGAGCCCGGTCAGGTCGTCAAAGTTTCGGTAGGGGAACATGTGGCAAATAGTGACCACAACTCTGTTAACTTTAGGATAGTAATGGACAAGGATGAGTGCTGTCCTACGGGCAGGGTGCTAAATTGGGGGAAGGCTAACTATAGCCGGATTAGGCAGGAATTGGTGGATGTTGATTGGGAGAGGATGTTCGAGGATAAGTCCGCGTCTGGCATGTGGGAGTCTTTTAAGGAACTATTGATAAGGCTGCAGGATAGGCATGTGCCTGTAAAAAGGAAAGATAGGAAAGGTAGGATTCGAGAGCCGTGGATAACCAGGGAAATTGAGGATCTGATTAAAATGAAAAGGGAGGCATACGTTAAGTCTAGGCAACAGAAAACAGATGGAGCTCTGGAGGAATACAGAGAGAGTAGGAAAGAACTCAAACGGGGAGTTAGAAGGGCAAAAAGAGGTCACGAGATGTTCTTGGCAGGCAGGATTAAGGAGAATCCTAAGGCATTCTATTCATACGTTAGGGACAAAAGAGTTGTCAGGGAGAAAATCGGACCTCTCAGGGACAAAGAAGGGGAATTATGCTTAGAACCCAAGGGAATAGGGGAGATCCTAAATGAATACTTTGCATCGGTATTCACGAAGGAGAGGGGCATGTTAACGGGGAGTGTCTCGGAGGGAGGTGTTGACCCGTTAGAGAAAATCTCCATTACAAGAGAGGAAGTGTTAGGTTTTTTAGGGAACATTAAAACTGACAAAGCCCCAGGGCCTGATGGCATCTATCCTCGACTGCTCAGGGAGACGAGAGATGAAATTGCTGGGCCTCTGACGGAAATCTTTGTCGCTTCTTTGGACACGGGTGAGGTCCCTGAGGATTGGAGGATAGCGAATGTGGTCCCGTTGTTTAAAAAGGGTAGCAGGGATAACCCAGGAAATTATAGGCCGGTGAGCTTGACGTCCGTGGTAGGGAAGTTGTTGGAGAGGATTCTTAGAGACAGGATGTATGTGCATTTAGAACGAAACAATCTCATTAGTGACAGACAGCATGGTTTTGTAAGAGGGAGGTCGTGCCTTACAAATTTGGTGGAGTTTTTTGAGGAAGTGACAAAAACGGTTGATGAAGGAAGGGCCGTGGATGTCGTCTATATGGATTTCAGTAAGGCATTTGACAAAGTCCCACATGGCAGGTTGGTTAAGAAGGTTAAGGCTCATGGGGTACAAGGAGAAGTGACTAGATGGGTGGAGAACTGGCTTGGCCATAGGAGACAGAGGGTAGTGGTCGAAGGGTCTTTTTCCGGCTGGAGGTCTGTGACCAATGGTGTGCAGGGCTCTGTACTGGGACCTCTGCTATTTGTGATATATATAAATGATTTGGAAGAAGGTGTAACTGGTGTAATCAGCAAGTTTGCGGATGACACGAAGATGGCTGGACTTGCGGATAGCAAAGAGCATTGTCGGGCAATACAGCAGGATATAGATAGGCTGGAAAATTGGGCGGAGAGGTGGCAGATGGAGTTTAATCCGGATAAATGCGAAGTGATGCATTTTGGAAGAAATAATGTAGGGAGGAGTTATACAATAAATGGCAGAGTCATCAGGAGTATAGAAACACAGAGGGACCTAGGTGTGCAAGTCCACAAATCCTTGAAGGTGGTAACACAGGTGGAGAAGGTGGTGAAGAAGGCATATGGTATGCTTGCCTTTATAGGACAGGGTATAGAGTATAAAAGCTGGAGTCTGATGATGCAGCTGTATAGAACGCTGGTTAGGCCACGTTTGGAGTACTGCGTCCAGTTCTGGTCGCCGCACTACCAGAAGGACGTGGAGGTGTTAGAGAGAGTGCAGAGAAGGTTTACCAGGATGTTGCCTGGTATGGAGGGTCTTAGCTATGAGGAGAGATTGGGTAAACTGGGGATGTTCTCCCTGGAAAGACGGAGAATGAGGAGAGATCTAATAGAGGTGTACAAGATTATAAAGGGGATAGATAGGGTGAACGGTGGGAAGCTTTTTCCCAGATCAGAAGTGACGTTCACGAGGGGTCACGGGCTCAAGGTGAGAGGGGCGAAGTATAACTCAGATATTAGAGGGATGTTTTTTACACAGAGGGTGGTGGGGGCCTGGAATGCGCTGCCAAGTAGGGTGGTGGAGGCAGGCACGCTGACATCGTTTAAGACTTACCTGGATAGTCACATGAGCAGCCTGGGAATGGAGGGATACAAACGATTGGTCTAGTTGGACCAAGGAGCGGCACAGGCTTGGAGGGCCGAAGGGCCTGTTTCCTGTGCTGTACTGTTCTTTGTTCTTTGAAAGTAGAAAGAAACTTAAGCAAGGAGTAAGAAGAGCTAAAAGGGGTCATGGGAAAGCATTGGCCAGCAGGATTAAGGAAAATCCCAAGGCTTTTTATACTTATATAAAGATCAAGCAGGTAGCCAGGGAGAAGGTTGGCCCACTCAAGGACAAGGGAGGGAATCTATGCGTGGAGCCAGAGGAAATGGGTGAGGTATTAAATGAGTACTTTGTGTCAGTATTCACCCAACAGAAGGACTTGGTGGATGATGAATCTGGGAAAGAGTGTGTAGATAGTTTGATTCATGTTGAGATCAAAAAGGAGGCGGTATTGGGGTTCTTGAGAAACATTAAGGTAGCCAAGTCTCCAGGGCCCGATGGGATATACCCCAGAATACTGAGAGAGGCAAGGGAGGAAATTGTTGGGGCCTTGAGAGAAATCTTTTTATCCTCACTGGCTACAGGGTAAGTATGATGTGGAGATGCCGGCGTTGGATTGGGGTAAGCACAGTAAGAAGTCTCACAACACAGGTTAAAGTCCAACAGGTTTATTTGGCAGCACAAGTTTTCAGAGTGTCGCTCCTTCTTCAGGTGAGTGAGGACTTGTGTTCATAAACAGGGCATATACAGACACAAACTCAATTTACAAGATAATGGTTGGAATGTGAGTCTTTACAGGTAATCAAGTCTTAAAGATACAGACAATGTGAGTGGAGAGAAGGTTAAGCACTGGTTAAAGAGATGTGTATTGTCTCCAGCCAGGACAGTTAATGAGCTTTTGCAAACCCAGGCAAGCGGTGGGGGTTACAGATAGTGTGACATGAACCCAAGATCCCGGTTGAGGCCGTCCTCATGTGTGCAAAGCTTGGCTATCAGTTTCTGCTCAGCGATTCTGCGCTGTCGTGTGTCATGAAGACCGCCTTGGAGAACGCTTACCCGAAGATCAGAAGCTGAATGCCTGTGACCGCTGAACTGTTCCTCGGCAGGAAGAGAACACTCCTGCCTGGTGACTGTCGAGCGGTGTTCATTCATCCGTTGTCGTAGCATCTGCATGGTCTCCCCAATGTACCATGCCTCGGGACATCCTTTCCTGTCACATATCAGGTAGACAACATTGGCCGAGTCGCAAGAGTATGTACCATGTACCTGGTGGATGGTGTTCTCACGTGAGAGGATGGCATCCGTGTCGATGATCCGATGATTCTTCAAGACAGGATTTACTCCCACTTGGAAATAAATGGACGTATTAGTGAGAGGCGACATGGTTTTGTGAAGGGCAGGTCGTGTCTCACTAACTTGATCGAGTTTTTCGAGGAAGTGATGAAGGTGATTGATGAGGGTAGGGCAGTGGATGTTGTCTACATGGACTTCAGTAAGGCCTTTGACAAGGTCCCTCATGGCAGACTGGTGCAGAAGGTGAGTCTCACGGGATCAGAGGTGAGCTGGCAAGGTGGATACAGAACTGGCTCCGTCATAGAAGACAGAGAATAGCAGTGGAAGGGTGCATTTCTGAATGGAGGGCTGTGAGAAGTGGTGTTCCTCAGGGATCAGTGCTGGGACCTTTACTGTTTGTAATATATATAAATGATTTGGAGGAAAATGTAACTGGATTGATTAGTAAGTTTGCGGACGACACAAAGGTTGGTGGATTAGCGGGTAGCGATGAGGACCATCAGAGGATACAACAGGATATAGATCGGTTGGAGACTTGGGCGGAGAGACGGCAGATGGAGTTTAATCCGGACAAATGTGAGGTAATGCATTTTGGAAGGTCTAATACAGATAGGAAATATACAGTAAATGGCAGAACCCTTAAGAGTATTGATAGGCAGAGGGATCTGGGTGTACAGGTACACAGGTCACTGAAAGTGGCAATGCAGGTGGTGAGAGGAGTCAAGAAGGTATACGACATGCTTGCCTTCATCGGCCGGGGAATTGAGTTTAAAAATTGGCAAGTCATGTTGCAGCTTTATAGAACCTTAGTGAGGCCGCACTTGGAATATAGTGTTCAATTCTGGCCGCCACACTACCAGAAGGATGTGAAGGCTTTGGAGAGGGTACAGAAAAGATTTACCAGGATGTTGCCTGGTATGGAGGACATTAGCTATGAGGAGAGGTTGGAGAAACTTGGTTTGTTCTCACTGGAGCGATGGAGGTTGAGGGGAGACCTGATAGAAGTCTACAAGATTATGAGAGGCATGGACAGAGTGGATAGTCAGAAGCTTTTTCCCAGGGTGGAAGAGTCAATTACTGGGGGGCATTGGTTTCAGGTGTGAGGGGCAAGGTTTAAAGGAGATGTACGAGGCAAGTTTTTTTACACAGAAGGTGGTGGGTGCCTGGAACTCACTGCCGGGGGAGGTAGTGGAAGCAGATATGGTAGTGAGTTTTAAGGGGCATCTGGACAAATATATGAATAGGATGGGAATAGAGGGATATGGTTCCCGGAAGGGTAGGTTTTTGTTCAGTTGGGCAGCATGGTCGGTGCAGGCTTGGAGGGCCGAAGGGCCTTTCCAGTGCTGTAATTTTCTTTGTTCTTTATGAGCGGGATTGCAGTAGAGATTTTCAAACTTGGAGAAGGAATTTCCTGTCATCTCCATCAGCTGTTCCTGAAATTCTGGAACAGAGGAGAGATTCCTGCTGACCTCGGGGATGCCGTTATCACCACCGTCTCCATGAAAGGAGACAAGCGGGACTTTGGGAACTACCGAGGAATCTTCCTACATTCCATCGCCAGGAAGAATGATCGCCTGAATCCTCACTAGCCACCTCCTCCCAGTCTCTGAGGTAATCCTTGCGGAAAGCCAATCTGGCTTCCGACCAAACCTGGAACATGATTTTCACTGCTCAACAACTTTAAGAGAAATGCCAGGAGCAACATCAACCTCTCTACACGGCCTTCATCGATCTGACCAAGCCTTTCCACTCAGTCAATCACCAATCTGGTTGACTCTCAACTGCCCTCGGGCAACTGGAGATGGGCAATAAATACTGGCCAGCCAGCGACGCCCACATCCCAAGAATGAATTTTTTAAAAAGTGCTGCAGAAGACCCTGCCAAAGGCCAGCTGTCCAGAGAATTCATCAACATCCTCCGACTCCTCCACAAAGTTAAAGTTTATTTATTAGTCACAGGTAGGCTTACATTAACACTGCATGTTCTGTGAAATTCCCCTAGTCACCGCAGTCCGGCACCTGTTCGGGTCAATGCACCTAACCAGCACGTCTTTCAGACTGTGGGAGGAAACCGGAGCACCCGGTGGAAACCCACACAGACACGGGGAGAACGTGCAAGCTCCACAGAGACAGTGACCCAAGCCGGGAATCGAATTTGGGTCCCTGGCTCTGTGAAGCAGCAGTGCTAACCACTGTGCTACTGTGCCACCCGCCAATAAGATGTTAGTGAGAGTCCTCACGAACAGAAATAAGACAGAAATCTTCAAGGTCAAGATTGGAGTCAAGCGGGAATGTGTCATCACCCCCCCCCACCTTGTTCTCCATCTTCATCGCCACCATCTTTCACCTTGTCAAGCACAAGTTTCCCAGTGGGGTGGACATTGTCTACAGGATGGACGGAAAACTTGTTGAGAAGGGGAGGGGAGGGATGGGGAGGCGAGTGATCAGGAGTGTGGACTGGGTCCTCTAACATGCTCCTCCAGGTTCCACTCAGGTCATGTTCTGAATTGCCACTCAATCCTTCAGCCTCATGTCCCTGAGTGGGGCCCACAGTGGCAACTCTGCTCAGGACCAGTCAGTGGGACTTCAAGCTGAGCTCTGACCCAGTCAGCTCACTGCTTCTTTCACTGTTCATACACTGAGGAAAGCTTGTGGTTTCCTTAATCTAGCCTTATTCCCAAGGCAGAGTAATGGCCCAGCTTCCCCCCAAACAGCCCGAGTGAGTGAACTTCGATTTTCCACTTGTACTGAATCCCTAATCTTTCTCCAGTTGGTGACAGCTGCTCTTTGTTACAGACACAAAGCAGTCACTCCGTTACAGTCTGACTCGAACATGGACACACAGATAAAAGACACCTTTTCTTTATCCTTGTCCAAAGTGCGCAGTCCATCCCGACTCTTCATTAGGGGCCCAATCTGCTGTACGGTGTCAGTAAAAGACCCAGCAATGTATTGCAGTGCCTTTGTTCTGCTAACTTGTTATTCAGTTCAGGCCTGAGTTGTTGTCTATTAACTTGTGAGGTTGATTCTCTGTAATGACCCGTCTGCCCCGTCTGTGTCTCAGCCACAGATATTGGAAAGAACTGGATGTATCACAACGCAGCTTTATAATTCTGGAGATACTTTACCCACAAGCTGCCATGTTTAGTTATGTTCAGTAACACTCATTCAGATGTTAGCGACAAAGGATTTGTGTAACTACTGAGGTGCTGACCAGTAAAGTTTATCCGTCATAATTCCTCGACACTACAAGACAATGAATATCTATGAGTACAGAACTAAAATAAAATACTAATAGACAGTTACTAGTTGAAGTCAAGATGCAGAATTCTTTGACAGTTGGATGTTCATTGGTGTCAGTGAGAATGGAAATGACTTTCTGAAGGGTTGATATTGTGCGCAGGCTTCCCACACCGTCCAAACCCTGCCCCCCAGCTCCACCCCATCGCCCAGTATCTGCCCCCCGGCTCCACCCCATCGCCCAGTATCTGCCCCCCAGCTCCACCTCATCGCCCAGTATCTGCCCCCCAGCTCCACCTCATCGCCCAGTATCTGCCCCCCAGCTCCACCTCATCGCCCAGTATCTACCCCCCAGCTCCACCTCATCGCCCAGTATCTGCCCCCCAGCTCCACCTCATCGCCCAGTATCTGCCCCCCAGCTCCACCTCATCGCCCAGTATCTACCCCCCAGCTCCACCTCATCGCCCAGTATCTGCCCCCCAGCTCCACCTCATCGCCCAGTATCTGCTCCCCCAGCTCCACCTCATCGCCCAGTATCTGCCCCCCAGCTCCACCTCATCGCCCAGTATCTGCCCCCCAGCTCCACCTCATCGCCCAGTATCTGCCCCCCAGCTCCACCTCATCGCCCAGTATCTGCCCCCCAGCTCCATCTCATCGTCCGTGTATCTGCCCCCCCAGCTCCACCTCATCGCCCAGTATCTGCCTCCCCAGCTCCACCCCATCGCCCAGTATCTGCTCCCCAGCTCCACCTCATCGCCCAGTATCTGCCCCCCCCAGCTCCACCCCATCGCCCAGTATCTGCCCCCCCAGCTCCACCCCATCGCCCAGTATCTGCCCCCCCAGCTCCACCCCATCGCCCAGTATCTGCCCCCCAGCTCCACCTCATCGCCCAGTATCTGCCCCCCCGGCTCCACCCCATCGCCCAGTATCTGCTCCCCAGCTCCACCCCATTGCCCAGTATCTGCCCCCCAGCTCCACCCCATCGCCCAGTATCTGCCCCCCGGCTCCACCTTATCCCCCATGAATCTATCTGATTGATTCACTCGGGAAATCGCTCTTTCAAAGGGGGCGTGTTGTCTGCGTTTAAAAAGCTGATTAGATGAGGGCAACCAATGAAATAGCAAAACATAGTTTCTGTAAAATGAAGAGCCAGCACCAAGTGCGGGTGGGAGGATTCTGCTGTTCAGAATTTGATTCAGATTCAGGGTCTGGGGGCAGTTAGTTAAATGTTATTCGAATCCATGTACGGGGTGGGACTGAGAAACATTCAAAACACTGAAACAATTTGATTCAGCTGAGGCCATTGGACATTTTTCTTCATAAAACTGGTTGGTGCCTTGTGCTGTACCCCACACACACACACTCACTGACATACACACACACACTCACACACTCACTCACTCACACACACACACACACACACACACACACACACACACACATTCACTCACTCACTCACTGACATACACACACACACTCACACACACACACTCACTCACTCACTGACATACACACACACACACTCACACACACACACACACACTCACTCACTCACTGACATACACACACACACTCACACACACTCACTCACTCACACACACACTCACATACACACACTCACACACACACACTCACACTCACATACACACTCACTCACTCACTCACACTCACACACTCACACATACACACTCACTCACTCACACACACACACTCACATACACACTCACTCACTCACTCACTCACTCACACACACACACACACACACTCATATACACATACACACACTCACATACACACACTCACACGCACTCACACACACTCACACACTCACACACACTCACACGCACACACACATACACAGTTTTTGTGCTTAGAGATAGGTGAATTCACTCATCTCTTCAATAAATCACACCCCCTCTCAGTAAACTGCCACTCTGTGGATCAGACTCCAGTAATTGGGAAAGTCATTAATCTCTCCAACAATGGTGGGCCTGGTTATTTGTCTGTCTTCAGACTGCACTGTGTTAAATTCTCAAATTCCCTTCTCTTACTCCCAGCTCCTTCCAAGACCTGGCGAAGCAGTCTGATTTATCGTACGGCACGGTGAGGGACTCCTCTGTCTATCAATACTTTCAGGCAAAGGGGACAAATCCTTTGGAGCAGGACAGCACCTACACCGAACTGTGGAGAACCATCAGTAAAAACAACGGAATCGACAACTGCGTTTCAGCGACTAACGAAGGCATCGCAAAGGTAAGCTTCACTCTGGACAAACACACTCCAATCCACACTGTCTTCTCCCCTCTTCCATGGAGTCCAATTTGTAACATCACAGTTCAAGATCAAAAAGATCCTTTCCTCTCCTTTTCCAGCAATCCCTAAAGCAAGCTTAATGAGCCTGAGGGATGAACTTACACGGAGAGAAGCTGGTGTGTCCCTTACTGAGCAGGGAAGTTGAGTGGAAGTTTGATTCAGGTGTGCACAATGATGCAGTTACTCAGTGCCAGAAGAGTTGATGAGGAGACATTGGGCGGAATTCTCCAGCCGCGCTGGTCTAAAAGCTGGAAATTCCTCACCCGACCGTCAATGGCATTTCACATCCTCCGCAACCCGCCCGCTAAAATTCCAGTGGCGGGTGGGATGGGAAAATTCCGGCCATTTTACACAGCGAGTTGTTGTGATCTGGAATGAGCTGTTTGAAAGGGCGGTGGAAGCAGATTCAGTCAGAACTTTGGAAAGAAAATGGAATAACTATTTGAGGGGAAACTATTTACAGGGTCATGGGACTAAAGGGCTCACTCTAGCACAGGGCCAGTATGTGCAAAGTGGCTGAATGGTCTCTCTCTGCACTGTATCGCTTCAAGAAGTAGAAGAAATGTTCATTCTTTTCTCTGAATATTGATAATCTGCAGCTAAGTCCATTCATACAATCCTCATCGAATCCCTATGAAGGAGGCCATTCGGCCCATTGAGTCTGTACTGACAACAATCCCAACCAGGACCTATCCCCATAACACCACATATTTACCCTGCTTGTCCCCCTAACACGAAGGAGCAATTTACCCTGGCCAATCAACCTAACCTGTACATAAAGTTTATTTATTAGTCACAAGTAAGGCTTACATTAACATTGCAATGAAGTTACTGTGAAAACCCCTAGTCGCCACACTCCGGCACCTGTTCGCGTACACTAAGGGAGAATTTAGCATGGCCAATGCACCTAACCAGCACGTCTTTCAGACTGTGGGAGGAAACCGGAGCACCCGGAGGAAACACACGCAGACAACGTGCAAACTCTGCACAGACAGTGACCCAAGCCGGGAATCGAACCTGGGTCCCTGACGCTGTGAAGCAGCAGTGCTAACCACTGTGCCATCGTGCCGCCCCAGGATGTTTATTGTTGTAAAGAAGAGAAGGTGGGACATATCGCTTAAAAAAACTAGTCAAATACGTTAGATAATAAAAGAACCTGGTTGGACATTGGACCAACATTAACAGACCGTTTCCCTCCCGCAGCCCTGTGAGATTGCCATCCCAGAAGATATTAGAGTGAACTGGCTCACTAATCACAAAGGTCACACAAACATACACATTAGGAGCAGGATGAGGCCACTCGGCCCCTCGAGCCTGCTCCCCCATTCAATTCATGGCTGATCTGAGTGTAACCTCAACCCCACATTCCCACTCTACCCCCGATAACCTTCCTGCCCCGGCTGAGGATAAGGAAATGTTGCTGAATGTGTGGTTAATTCACCAAATGCTGCTGTGCCGAGTGAAGGTAATCGATGGTAACTTCCCGACTTCATTCCCACTCTTTGTGTCAGCCTCCGGGGTTTCCAACCTACAGAAACACAAGGTTAGCGGCAGTCTTGGGAGGGGGGGAGCTGTGGGGAAGAGAGTGTGTGAGCTGGTGGGTGGGGGGGGGGGGGGGGGGGGGGGGAGTGCTGTGACCTGGGAGGTTGCACTGGGAGCTGGGGGGGGGGGGGTGTTTGAGCTGGGGGGTGGGGGGGGGGGTTGAGTTGTGGGGGGGGTTGAGCTGGGGGTGGGGGGCTGAGCTGGGGGTGGGGGGCTGAGCTGGGGGGTGGGGACGGGGGGTTGAGTTGTGGGGGGGGTTGAGCTGGGGGTGGGGGGCTGAGCTGGGGGGTGGGGACGGGGGGTTGAGTTGTGGGGGGGGTTGAGCTGGGGGTGGGGGGCTGAGCTGGGGGTGGGGGGCTGAGCTGGGGGGTGGGGACGGGGGGTTGAGTTGTGGGGGGGGTTGAGCTGGGGGTGGGGGGCTGAGCTGGGGGGTGGGGACGGGGGGTTGAGTTGTGGGGGGGGTTGAGCTGGGGGTGGGGGGCTGAGCTGGGGGTGGGGGGCTGAGCAGGGGGGTGGGGACGGGGGGTTGAGTTGTGGGGGGGGGTTGAGCTGGGGGTGGGGGGCTGAGCTGGGGGGCTGAGCAGGGGGGTGGGGACGGGGGGTTGAGTTGTGGGGGGGGTTGAGCTGGGGGTCGGGGGTTGAGCTGGGGGGTGTTGAGTTGCGGGGGGGTTGAGCTGGGGGTGGGGGGTTGAGCTGGGGGGTGTTGACTTGCGGGGGGGTTGGGTTGAGTTGTCGGGGGGGGGGTGTGATTTGCAATGGGAGCTGGTCGGAACCAGAGTGAACGTCCCTTGAGCCATTCGATGGTCTGAATGTAATTTCCCGTGGAGTGTACAGGAACAATATTGAGTCATCCTGTTACCCAATCCCTGCTGGGTCACAGTTGGCCAAATGGAGTTTTAAAAATCGATTTTAGTGAGTGAACCTCTTTTGATTTTGAACAATGGAAAAGAGGAGAGGTTCGTGCATTGGAACCAGCCGAGAGTTTAATGTGACTCAATTCTTCAACTCCCCCAAAGTTTAATTGGCTGCAGCCAATTCAGTGGAAAAGAATCAAAAGAGCAGAATACAAGCAGAGACACAGCGTCCCCGTGTCAGTGAGCAGAATACAAGCAGACACACAGCTTCCCTGTGTCAGTGAGCAGAATACAAGCAGACACACAGCTTCCCCGTGTCAGTGAGCAGAATACAAGCAGAGACACAGCGTCCCCGTGTCAGTGAGCAGAATACAAGCAGACACACAGCTTCCCTGTGTCAGTGAGCAGAGTACAAGCAGACACACAGCGTCCCCGTGTCAGTGAGCAGAGTACAAGCAGACACACAGCTTCCCTGTGTCAGTGAGCAGAATACAAGCAGACACACAGCTTCCCCGTGTCAGTGAGCAGAATACAAGCAGACACACAGCTTCCCCATGTCAGTGACCAGAATACAAGCAGACACACAGCTTCCCCGTGTCAGTGAGCAGAATACAAGCAGACACACAGCTTCCCCATGTCAGTGAGCAGAATACAAGCAGACACACAGCTTCCCCGTGTCAGTGAGCAGAATTCAAGCAGACACACAGCTTCCCCGTGTCAGTGAGCAGAGTACAAGCAGACACACAGCTTCCCCGTGTCAGTGAGCAGAATACAAGCAGACACACAGCGTCCCGTGTCAGTGAGCAGAGTACAAGCAGACACACAGCTTCCCCGTGTCAGTGAGCAGAGTACAAGCAGACACACAGCTTCCCCGTGTCAGTGAGCAGAGTACAAGCAGAGACACAGCTTCCCCGTGTCAGTGAGCAGAGTACAAGCAGACACACAGCTTGCCCGTGTCAGTGAGCAGAATACAAGCAGACACACAGCTTCCCCGTGTCAGTGAGCAGAGTACAAGCAGACACACAGCGTCCCCGTGTCAGTGAGCAGAGTACAAGCAGACACACAGCTTCCCCGTGTCAGTGAGCAGAGTACAAGCAGACACACAGCTTCCCCGTGTCAGTGAGCAGAATACAAGCAGACACACAGCGTCCCCGTGTCAGTGAGCAGAATACAAGCAGACACACAGCGTCCCCATGTCAGTGAGCAGAATACAAGCAGACACACAGCGTCCCCGTGTCAGTGAGCAGAATACAAGCAGAGACACAGCTTCCCCGTGTCAGTGTGCAGAGTACAAGCAGACACACAGCGTCCCCGTGTCAGTGAGCAGAGTACAAGCAGAGACACAGCTTCCCCGTGTCAGTGTGCAGAGTACAAGCAGACACACAGCGTCCCCGTGTCAGTGAGCAGAGTACAAGCAGACACACAGCGTCCCCGTGTCAGTGTGCAGAGTACAAGCAGACACACAGCGTCCCCGTGTCAGTGAGCAGAATACAAGCAGACACACAGCGTCCCCGTGTCAGTGAGCAGAATACAAGCAGAGACACAGCTTCCCCGTGTCAGTGTGCAGAGTACAAGCAGACACACAGCGTCCCCGTGTCAGTGAGCAGAATACAAGCAGAGACACAGCTTCCCCGTGTCAGTGTGCAGAGTACAAGCAGACACACAGCTTCCCCGTGTCAGTGAGCAGAATACAAGCAGAGACATAGCTTCCCCGTGTCAGTGTGCAGAGTACAAGCAGACACACAGCGTCCCCGTGTCAGTGAGCAGAGTACAAGCAGACACACAGCGTCCCCGTGTCAGTGAGCAGAATACAAGCAGACACACAGCTTCCCCGTGTCAGTGAGCAGAATACAAGCAGACACACAGCTTCCCCGTGTCAGTGAGCAGAATACAAGCAGAGACACAGCGTCCCCGTGTCAGTGAGCAGAATACAAGCAGACACACAGCGTCCCCGTGTCAGTGAGCAGAATACAAGCAGACACACAGCTTCCCCGTGTCAGTGAGCAGAATACAAGCAGACACACAGCTTCCCCGTGTCAGTGAGCAGAATACAAGCAGAGACACAGCGTCCCCGTGTCAGTGAGCAGAATACAAGCAGACACACAGCGTCCCCGTGTCAGTGAGCAGAATACAAGCAGAGACACAGCGTCCCCGTGTCAGTGAGCAGAATACAAGCAGACACACAGCGTCCCCGTGTCAGTGAGCAGAATACAAGCAGAGACACAGCTTCCCCGTGTCAGTGAGCAGAGTACAAGCAGACACACAGCGTCCCCGTGTCAGTGAGCAGAGTACAAGCAGAGACACAGCTTCCCCGTGTCAGTGAGCAGAATACAAGCAGACACACAGCTTCCCTGTGTCAGTGTGCAGAGTACAAGCAGAGACACAGCTTCCCCGTGTCAGTGTGCAGAATACAAGCAGACACACAGCTTCCCCGTGTCAGTGAGCAGAATACAAGCAGACACACAGCTTCCCTGTGTCAGTGTGCAGAGTACAAGCAGAGACACAGCTTCCCCGTGTCAGTGAGCAGAGTACAAGCAGACACACAGCTTCCCTGTGTCAGTGTGCAGAGTACAAGCAGAGACACAGCTTCCCCGTGTCAGTGTGCAGAATACAAGCAGACAGACAGCTTCCCCGTGTCAGTGAGCAGAGTACAAGCAGACACACAGCTTCCCCGTGTCAGTGAGCAGAATACAAGCAGACACACAGCGTCCCCGTGTCAGTGAGCAGAATACAAGCAGAGACACAGCTTCCCCGTGTCAGTGAGCAGAATACAAGCAGAGACACAGCTTCCCCGTGTCAGTGAGCAGAGTACAAGCAGACACACAGCGTCCCCGTGTCAGTGAGCAGAATACAAGCAGAGACACAGCGTCCCCGTGTCAGTGAGCAGAATACAAGCAGACACACCGTCCCCGTGTCAGTGAGCAGAATACAAGCAGAGACACAGCTTCCCCGTGTCAGTGTGCAGAGTACAAGCAGACACACAGCGTCCCCGTGTCAGTGAGCAGAATACAAGCAGAGACACAGCTTCCCCGTGTCAGTGTGCAGAGTACAAGCAGACACACAGCTTCCCCGTGTCAGTGAGCAGAATACAAGCAGAGACACAGCTTCCCCGTGTCAGTGTGCAGAGTACAAGCAGACACACAGCGTCCCCGTGTCAGTGAGCAGAGTACAAGCAGACACACAGCGTCCCCGTGTCAGTGAGCAGAATACAAGCAGACACACAGCTTCCCCGTGTCAGTGAGCAGAATACAAGCAGACACACAGCTTCCCCGTGTCAGTGAGCAGAATACCAGCAGAGACACAGCGTCCCCGTGTCAGTGAGCAGAATACAAGCAGACACACAGCGTCCCCGTGTCAGTGAGCAGAATACAAGCAGACACACAGCTTCCCCGTGTCAGTGAGCAGAATACAAGCAGACACACAGCTTCCCCGTGTCAGTGAGCAGAATACAAGCAGAGACACAGCGTCCCCGTGTCAGTGAGCAGAATACAAGCAGACACACAGCGTCCCCGTGTCAGTGAGCAGAATACAAGCAGAGACACAGCGTCCCCGTGTCAGTGAGCAGAGTACAAGCAGACACACAGCGTCCCCGTGTCAGTGAGCAGAATACAAGCAGACACACAGCTTCCCCGTGTCAGTGAGCAGAGTACAAGCAGACACACAGCGTCCCCGTGTCAGTGAGCAGAGTACAAGCAGAGACACAGCTTCCCCGTGTCAGTGAGCAGAATACAAGCAGACACACAGCTTCCCTGTGTCAGTGTGCAGAGTACAAGCAGAGACACAGCTTCCCCGTGTCAGTGTGCAGAATACAAGCAGACAGACAGCTTCCCCGTGTCAGTGAGCAGAGTACAAGCAGACACACAGCTTCCCCGTGTCAGTGAGCAGAATACAAGCAGACACACAGCGTCCCCGTGTCAGTGAGCAGAGTACAAGCAGAGACACAGCTTCCCCATGTCAGTGAGCAGAATACAAGCAGAGACACAGCTTCCCCGTGTCAGTGAGCAGAGTACAAGCAGACACACAGCTTCCCCGTGTCAGTGAGCAGAATACAAGCAGAGACACAGCTTCCCCATGTCAGTGAGCAGAGTACAAGCAGACACACAGCGTCCCGGTGTCAGTGAGCAGAATACAAGCAGAGACACAGCTTCCCCGTGTCAGTGAGCAGAGTACAAGCAGACACACAGCGTCCCCGTGTCAGTGAGCAGAATACAAGCAGAGACACAGCTTCCCCGTGTCAGTGAGCAGAGTACAAGCAGACACACAGCGTCCCCGTGTCAGTGAGCAGAGTACAAGCAGTCACACAGCTTCCCCGTGTCAGTGAGCAGAATACAAGCAGACACACAGCGTCCCCGTGTCAGTGAGCAAAATACAAGCAGCGACACAGCTTCCCCGTGTCAGTGAGCAGACTACAAGCAGACACACAGCGTCCCCGTGTCAGTGTGCAGAGTACAAGCAGAGACACAGCGTCCCCGTGTCAGTGAGCAGAATACAAGCAGACACACAGCGTCCCCGTGTCAGTGAGCAGAGTACAAGCAGAGACACAGCTTCCCCATGTCAGTGAGCAGAATACAAGCAGAGACACAGCTTCCCCGTGTCAGTGAGCAGAGTACAAGCAGACACACAGCTTCCCCGTGTCAGTGAGCAGAATACAAGCAGAGACACAGCTTCCCCGTGTCAGTGAGCAGAGTACAAGCAGACACACAGCTTCCCCGTGTCAGTGAGCAGAATACAAGCAGACACACAGCTTCCCCGTGTCAGTGAGCAGAATACAAGCAGACACACAGCGTCCCCGTGTCAGTGAGCAGAATACAAGCAGAGACACAGCTTCCCCGTGTCAGTGAGCAGAATTCAAGCAGACACACAGCTTCCCCGTGTCAGTGAGCAGAGTACAAGCAGAGACACAGCTTCCCCGTGTCAGTGAGCAGAATACAAGCAGACACACAGCGTCCCGTGTCAGTGAGCAGAGTACAAGCAGACACACAGCTTCCTCGTGTCAGTGAGCAGAATACAAGCAGACACACAGCTTCCCCGTGTCAGTGAGCAGAGTACAAGCAGACACACAGCTTCCCCGTGTCAGTGAGCAGAGTACAAGCAGAGACACAGCTTCCCCGTGTCAGTGAGCAGAGTACAAGCAGACACACAGCTTGCCCGTGTCAGTGAGCAGAATACAAGCAGACACACAGCTTCCCCGTGTCAGTGAGCAGAGTACCAGCAGACACACAGCGTCCCCGTGTCAGTGAGCAGAGTACAAGCAGTCACACAGCTTCCCCGTGTCAGTGAGCAGAATACAAGCAGACACACAGCGTCCCCGTGTCAGTGAGCAGAATACAAGCAGAGACACAGCTTCCCCGTGTCAGTGAGCAGACTACAAGCAGACACACAGCGTCCCCGTGTCAGTGTGCAGAGTACAAGCAGAGACACAGCGTCCCCGTGTCAGTGAGCAGAATACAAGCAGACACACAGCGTCCCCGTGTCAGTGAGCAGAGTACAAGCAGAGACACAGCTTCCCCATGTCAGTGAGCAGAATACAAGCAGAGACACAGCTTCCCCGTGTCAGTGAGCAGAGTACAAGCAGACACACAGCTTCCCCGTGTCAGTGAGCAGAATACAAGCAGAGACACAGCTTCCCCGTGTCAGTGAGCAGAGTACAAGCAGAGACACAGCTTCCCCCTGTCAGTGAGCAGAGTACAAGCAGACACACAGCTTCCCCGTGTCAGTGAGCAGAATACAAGCAGACACACAGCTTCCCCGTGTCAGTGAGCAGAATACAAGCAGACACACAGCGTCCCCGTGTCAGTGAGCAGAATACAAGCAGAGACACAGCTTCCCCGTGTCAGTGAGCAGAATTCAAGCAGACACACAGCTTCCCCGTGTCAGTGAGCAGAGTACAAGCAGACACACAGCTTCCCCGTGTCAGTGAGCAGAATACAAGCAGACACACAGCGTCCCGTGTCAGTGAGCAGAGTACAAGCAGACACACAGCTTCCTCGTGTCAGTGAGCAGAATACAAGCAGACACACAGCTTCCCCGTGTCAGTGAGCAGAGTACAAGCAGACACACAGCTTCCCCGTGTCAGTGAGCAGAGTACAAGCAGAGACACAGCTTCCCCGTGTCAGTGAGCAGAGTACAAGCAGACACACAGCTTGCCCGTGTCAGTGAGCAGAATACAAGCAGACACACAGCTTCCCCGTGTCAGTGAGCAGAGTACCAGCAGACACACAGCGTCCCCGTGTCAGTGAGCAGAGTACAAGCAGACACACAGCTTCCCCGTGTCAGTGAGCAGAGTACAAGCAGACACACAGCTTCCCCGTGTCAGTGAGCAGAATACAAGCAGACACACAGCGTCCCCGTGTCAGTGAGCAGAATACAAGCAGACACACAGCGTCCCCGTGTCAGTGAGCAGAATACAAGCAGACACACAGCGTCCCCGTGTCAGTGAGCAGAATACACGCAGAGACACAGCTTCCCCGTGTCAGTGTGCAGAGTACAAGCAGACACACAGCGTCCCCGTGTCAGTGAGCAGAGTACAAGCAGAGACACAGCTTCCCCGTGTCAGTGAGCAGAGTACAAGCAGACACACAGCGTCCCCGTGTCAGTGAGCAGAGTACAAGCAGAGACACAGCTTCCCCGTGTCAGTGTGCAGAGTACAAGCAGACACACAGCGTCCCCGTGTCAGTGAGCAGAATACAAGCAGAGACACAGCGTCCCCGTGTCAGTGAGCAGAGTACAAGCAGACACACAGCGTCCCCGTGTCAGTGAGCAGAATACAAGCAGACACACAGCGTCCCCGTGTCAGTGAGCAGAGTACAAGCAGACACACAGCGTCCCCGTGTCAGTGAGCAGAATACAAGCAGAGACACAGCTTCCCCGTGTCAGTGAGCAGAGTACAAGCAGACACACAGCTTCCCCGTGTCAGTGAGCAGAGTACAAGCAGAGACACAGCTTCCCCGTGTCAGTGTGCAGAGTACAAGCAGACACACAGCGTCCCGTGTCAGTGAGCAGAGTACAAGCAGACACACAGCTTCCCCGTGTCAGTGAGCAGAATACAAGCAGACACACAGCGTCCCCGTGTCAGTGAGCAGAGTACAAGCAGAGACACAGCTTCCCCGTGTCAGTGAGCAGAATACAAGCAGACACACAGCTTCCCTGTGTCAGTGTGCAGAGTACAAGCAGAGACACAGCTTCCCCGTGTCAGTGTGCAGAATACAAGCAGACACACAGCTTCCCCGTGTCAGTGAGCAGAATACAAGCAGACACACAGCTTCCCTGTGTCAGTGTGCAGAGTACAAGCAGAGACACAGCTTCCCCGTGTCAGTGAGCAGAGTACAAGCAGACACACAGCTTCCCTGTGTCAGTGTGCAGAGTACAAGCAGAGACACAGCTTCCCCGTGTCAGTGTGCAGAATACAAGCAGACAGACAGCTTCCCCGTGTCAGTGAGCAGAGTACAAGCAGACACACAGCTTCCCCGTGTCAGTGAGCAGAATACAAGCAGACACACAGCTTCCCCGTGTCAGTGAGCAGAATACAAGCAGAGACACAGCTTCCCCGTGTCAGTGAGCAGAATACAAGCAGAGACACAGCTTCCCCGTGTCAGTGAGCAGAGTACAAGCAGACACACAGCTTCCCCATGTCAGTGAGCAGAATACAAGCAGAGACACAGCTTCCCCATGTCAGTGAGCAGAGTACAAGCAGACACACAGCGTCCCCGTGTCAGTGAGCAGAGTACAAGCAGACACACAGCGTCCCCGTGTCAGTGAGCAGAATACAAGCAGAGACACAGCTTCCCCGTGTCAGTGAGCAGAGTACAAGCAGACACACAGCGTCCCCGTGTCAGTGAGCAGAGTACAAGCAGTCACACAGCTTCCCCGTGTCAGTGAGCAGAATACAAGCAGACACACAGCGTCCCCGTGTCAGTGAGCAGAATACAAGCAGAGACACAGCTTCCCCGTGTCAGTGAGCAGACTACAAGCAGACACCCAGCGTCCCCGTGTCAGTGTGCAGAGTACAAGCAGAGACACAGCGTCCCCGTGTCAGTGAGCAGAATACAAGCAGACACACAGCGTCCCCGTGTCAGTGAGCAGAGTACAAGCAGAGACACAGCTTCCCCATGTCAGTGAGCAGAATACAAGCAGAGACACAGCTTCCCCGTGTCAGTGAGCAGAGTACAAGCAGACACACAGCTTCCCCGTGTCAGTGAGCAGAATACAAGCAGAGACACAGCTTCCCCGTGTCAGTGAGCAGAGTACAAGCAGAGACACAGCTTCCCCGTGTCAGTGAGCAGAGTACAAGCAGACACACAGCTTCCCCGTGTCAGTGAGCAGAATACAAGCAGACACACAGCTTCCCCGTGTCAGTGAGCAGAATACAAGCAGAGACACAGCTTCCCCGTGTCAGTGTGCAGAGTACAAGCAGACACACAGCGTCCCCGTGTCAGTGAGCAGAGTACAAGCAGACACACAGCTTCCCCGTGTCAGTGAGCAGAATACAAGCAGACACACAGCTTCCCCGTGTCAGTGAGCAGAATACAAGCAGACACACAGCTTCCCCGTGTCAGTGAGCAGAATACAAGCAGAGACACAGCGTCCCCGTGTCAGTGAGCAGAATACAAGCAGACACACAGCGTCCCCGTGTCAGTGAGCAGAATACAAGCAGAGACACAGCGTTCCCGTGTCAGTGAGCAGAATACAAGCAGACACACAGCGTCCCCGTGTCAGTGAGCAGAATACAAGCAGAGACACAGCTTCCCCGTGTCAGTGAGCAGAGTACAAGCAGACACACAGCGTCTCCGTGTCAGTGAGCAGAGTACAAGCAGAGACACAGCTTCTCCGTGTCAGTGAGCAGAATACAAGCAGACACACAGCTTCCCTGTGTCAGTGAGCAGAGTACAAGCAGAGACACAGCTTCCCCGTGTCAGTGAGCAGAGTACAAGCAGACACACAGCTTCCCTGTGTCAGTGTGCAGAGTACAAGCAGAGACACAGCTTCCCCGTGTCAGTGTGCAGAATACAAGCAGACAGACAGCTTCCCCGTGTCAGTGAGCAGAGTACAAGCAGACACACAGCTTCCCCGTGTCAGTGAGCAGAATACAAGCAGACACACAGCGTCCCCATGTCAGTGAGCAGAATACAAGCAGAGACACAGCTTCCCCGTGTCAGTGAGCAGAATACAAGCAGAGACACAGCTTCCCCGTGTCAGTGAGCAGAGTACAAGCAGACACACAGCGTCCCCGTGTCAGTGAGCAGAATACAAGCAGAGACACAGCGTCCCCGTGTCAGTGAGCAGAATACAAGCAGACACACAGCGTCCCCGTGTCAGTGAGCAGAATACAAGCAGAGACACAGCTTCCCCGTGTCAGTGTGCAGAGTACAAGCAGACACACAGCGTCCCCGTGTCAGTGAGCAGAATACAAGCAGAGACACAGCTTCCCCGTTTCAGTGTGCAGAGTACAAGCAGACACACAGCTTCCCCGTGTCAGTGAGCAGAATACAAGCAGAGACACAGCTTCCCCGTGTCAGTGTGCAGAGTACAAGCAGACACACAGCGTCCCCGTGTCAGTGAGCAGAGTACAAGCAGACACACAGCGTCCCCGTGTCAGTGAGCAGAATACAAGCAGACACACAGCTTCCCCGTGTCAGTGAGCAGAATACAAGCAGACACACAGCTTCCCCGTGTCAGTGAGCAGAATACCAGCAGAGACACAGCGTCCCCGTGTCAGTGAGCAGAATACAAGCAGACACACAGCGTCCCCGTGTCAGTGAGCAGAATACAAGCAGACACACAGCTTCCCCGTGTCAGTGAGCAGAATACAAGCAGACACACAGCTTCCCCGTGTCAGTGAGCAGAATACAAGCAGAGACACAGCGTCCCCGTGTCAGTGAGCAGAATACAAGCAGACACACAGCGTCCCCGTGTCAGTGAGCAGAATACAAGCAGAGACACAGCGTCCCCGTGTCAGTGAGCAGAGTACAAGCAGACACACAGCGTCCCCGTGTCAGTGAGCAGAATACAAGCAGAGACACAGCTTCCCCGTGTCAGTGAGCAGAGTACAAGCAGACACACAGCGTCCCCGTGTCAGTGAGCAGAATACAAGCAGACACACAGCGTCCCCGTGTCAGTGAGCAGAGTACAAGCAGACACACAGCGTCCCCGTGTCAGTGAGCAGAATACAAGCAGAGACACAGCTTCCCCGTGTCAGTGAGCAGAGTACAAGCAGACACACAGCGTCCCCGTGTCAGTGAGCAGAGTACAAGCAGAGACACAGCTTCCCCGTGTCAGTGAGCAGAATACAAGCAGACACACAGCTTCCCTGTGTCAGTGTGCAGAGTACAAGCAGAGACACAGCTTCCCCGTGTCAGTGTGCAGAATACAAGCAGACACACAGCTTCCCCGTGTCAGTGAGCAGAATACAAGCAGACACACAGCTTCCCTGTGTCATTGTGCAGAGTACAAGCAGAGACACAGCTTCCCCGTGTCAGTGAGCAGAGTACAAGCAGACACACAGCTTCCCTGTGTCAGTGTGCAGAGTACAAGCAGAGACACAGCTTCCCCGTGTCAGTGTGCAGAATACAAGCAGACAGACAGCTTCCCCGTGTCAGTGAGCAGAGTACAAGCAGACACACAGCTTCCCCGTGTCAGTGAGCAGAATACAAGCAGACACACAGCTTCCCCGTGTCAGTGAGCAGAATACAAGCAGAGACACAGCTTCCCCGTGTCAGTGAGCAGAATACAAGCAGAGACACAGCTTCCCCGTGTCAGTGAGCAGAGTACAAGCAGACACACAGCTTCCCCATGTCAGTGAGCAGAATACAAGCAGAGACACAGCTTCCCCATGTCAGTGAGCAGAGTACAAGCAGACACACAGCGTCCCCGTGTCAGTGAGCAGAGTACAAGCAGACACACAGCGTCCCCGTGTCAGTGAGCAGAATACAAGCAGAGACACAGCTTCCCCGTGTCAGTGAGCAGAGTACAAGCAGACACACAGCGTCCCCGTGTCAGTGAGCAGAGTACAAGCAGTCACACAGCTTCCCCGTGTCAGTGAGCAGAATACAAGCAGACACACAGCGTCCCCGTGTCAGTGAGCAGAATACAAGCAGAGACACAGCTTCCCCGTGTCAGTGAGCAGACTACAAGCAGACACCCAGCGTCCCCGTGTCAGTGTGCAGAGTACAAGCAGAGACACAGCGTCCCCGTGTCAGTGAGCAGAATACAAGCAGACACACAGCGTCCCCGTGTCAGTGAGCAGAGTACAAGCAGAGACACAGCTTCCCCATGTCAGTGAGCAGAATACAAGCAGAGACACAGCTTCCCCGTGTCAGTGAGCAGAGTACAAGCAGACACACAGCTTCCCCGTGTCAGTGAGCAGAATACAAGCAGAGACACAGCTTCCCCGTGTCAGTGAGCAGAGTACAAGCAGAGACACAGCTTCCCCGTGTCAGTGAGCAGAGTACAAGCAGACACACAGCTTCCCCGTGTCAGTGAGCAGAATACAAGCAGACACACAGCTTCCCCGTGTCAGTGAGCAGAATACAAGCAGAGACACAGCTTCCCCGTGTCAGTGTGCAGAGTACAAGCAGACACACAGCGTCCCCGTGTCAGTGAGCAGAGTACAAGCAGACACACAGCTTCCCCGTGTCAGTGAGCAGAATACAAGCAGACACACAGCTTCCCCGTGTCAGTGAGCAGAATACAAGCAGACACACAGCTTCCCCGTGTCAGTGAGCAGAATACAAGCAGAGACACAGCGTCCCCGTGTCAGTGAGCAGAATACAAGCAGACACACAGCGTCCCCGTGTCAGTGAGCAGAATACAAGCAGAGACACAGCGTCCCCGTGTCAGTGAGCAGAATACAAGCAGACACACAGCGTCCCCGTGTCAGTGAGCAGAATACAAGCAGAGACACAGCTTCCCCGTGTCAGTGAGCAGAGTACAAGCAGACACACAGCGTCTCCGTGTCAGTGAGCAGAGTACAAGCAGAGACACAGCTTCTCCGTGTCAGTGAGCAGAATACAAGCAGACACACAGCTTCCCTGTGTCAGTGAGCAGAGTACAAGCAGAGACACAGCTTCCCCGTGTCAGTGAGCAGAGTACAAGCAGACACACAGCTTCCCTGTGTCAGTGTGCAGAGTACAAGCAGAGACACAGCTTCCCCGTGTCAGTGTGCAGAATACAAGCAGACAGACAGCTTCCCCGTGTCAGTGAGCAGAGTACAAGCAGACACACAGCTTCCCCGTGTCAGTGAGCAGAATACAAGCAGACACACAGCGTCCCCATGTCAGTGAGCAGAATACAAGCAGAGACACAGCTTCCCCGTGTCAGTGAGCAGAATACAAGCAGAGACACAGCTTCCCCGTGTCAGTGAGCAGAGTACAAGCAGACACACAGCGTCCCCGTGTCAGTGAGCAGAATACAAGCAGAGACACAGCGTCCCCGTGTCAGTGAGCAGAATACAAGCAGACACACAGCGTCCCCGTGTCAGTGAGCAGAATACAAGCAGAGACACAGCTTCCCCGTGTCAGTGTGCAGAGTACAAGCAGACACACAGCGTCCCCGTGTCAGTGAGCAGAATACAAGCAGAGACACAGCTTCCCCGTTTCAGTGTGCAGAGTACAAGCAGACACACAGCTTCCCCGTGTCAGTGAGCAGAATACAAGCAGAGACACAGCTTCCCCGTGTCAGTGTGCAGAGTACAAGCAGACACACAGCGTCCCCGTGTCAGTGAGCAGAGTACAAGCAGACACACAGCGTCCCCGTGTCAGTGAGCAGAATACAAGCAGACACACAGCTTCCCCGTGTCAGTGAGCAGAATACAAGCAGACACACAGCTTCCCCGTGTCAGTGAGCAGAATACCAGCAGAGACACAGCGTCCCCGTGTCAGTGAGCAGAATACAAGCAGACACACAGCGTCCCCGTGTCAGTGAGCAGAATACAAGCAGACACACAGCTTCCCCGTGTCAGTGAGCAGAATACAAGCAGACACACAGCTTCCCCGTGTCAGTGAGCAGAATACAAGCAGAGACACAGCGTCCCCGTGTCAGTGAGCAGAATACAAGCAGACACACAGCGTCCCCGTGTCAGTGAGCAGAATACAAGCAGAGACACAGCGTCCCCGTGTCAGTGAGCAGAGTACAAGCAGACACACAGCGTCCCCGTGTCAGTGAGCAGAATACAAGCAGAGACACAGCTTCCCCGTGTCAGTGAGCAGAGTACAAGCAGACACACAGCGTCCCCGTGTCAGTGAGCAGAGTACAAGCAGAGACACAGCTTCCCCGTGTCAGTGAGCAGAATACAAGCAGACACACAGCTTCCCTGTGTCAGTGTGCAGAGTACAAGCAGAGACACAGCTTCCCCGTGTCAGTGTGCAGAATACAAGCAGACACACAGCTTCCCCGTGTCAGTGAGCAGAATACAAGCAGACACACAGCTTCCCTGTGTCAGTGTGCAGAGTACAAGCAGAGACACAGCTTCCCCGTGTCAGTGAGCAGAGTACAAGCAGACACACAGCTTCCCTGTGTCAGTGTGCAGAGTACAAGCAGAGACACAGCTTCCCCGTGTCAGTGTGCAGAATACAAGCAGACAGACAGCTTCCCCGTGTCAGTGAGCAGAGTACAAGCAGACACACAGCTTCCCCGTGTCAGTGAACAGAATACAAGCAGACACACAGCGTCCCCGTGTCAGTGAGCAGAATACAAGCAGAGACACAGCTTCCCCGTGTCAGTGAGCAGAATACAAGCAGAGACACAGCTTCCCCGTGTCAGTGAGCAGAGTACAAGCAGACACACAGCTTCCCCATGTCAGTGAGCAGAATACAAGCAGAGACACAGCTTCCCCATGTCAGTGAGCAGAGTACAAGCAGACACACAGCGTCCCCGTGTCAGTGAGCAGAGTACAAGCAGACACACAGCGTCCCCGTGTCAGTGAGCAGAATACAAGCAGAGACACAGCTTCCCCGTGTCAGTGAGCAGAGTACAAGCAGACACACAGCGTCCCCGTGTCAGTGAGCAGAGTACAAGCAGTCAAACAGCTTCCCCGTGTCAGTGAGCAGAATACAAGCAGACACACAGCGTCCCCGTGTCAGTGAGCAGAATACAAGCAGAGACACAGCTTCCCCGTGTCAGTGAGCAGACTACAAGCAGACACACAGCGTCCCCGTGTCAGTGTGCAGAGTACAAGCAGAGACACAGCGTCCCCGTGTCAGTGAGCAGAATACAAGCAGACACACAGCGTCCCCGTGTCAGTGAGCAGAGTACAAGCAGAGACACAGCGTCCCCGTGTCAGTGAGCAGAATACAAGCAGACACACAGCGTCCCCGTGTCAGTGAGCAGAATACAAGCAGAGACACAGCTTCCCCGTGTCAGTGTGCAGAGTACAAGCAGACACACAGCGTCCCCGTGTCAGTGAGCAGAATACAAGCAGAGACACAGCTTCCCCGTTTCAGTGTGCAGAGTACAAGCAGACACACAGCTTCCCCGTGTCAGTGAGCAGAATACAAGCAGAGACACAGCTTCCCCGTGTCAGTGTGCAGAGTACAAGCAGACACACAGCGTCCCCGTGTCAGTGAGCAGAGTACAAGCAGACACACAGCGTCCCCGTGTCAGTGAGCAGAATACAAGCAGACACACAGCTTCCCCGTGTCAGTGAGCAGAATACAAGCAGACACACAGCTTCCCCGTGTCAGTGAGCAGAATACCAGCAGAGACACAGCGTCCCCGTGTCAGTGAGCAGAATACAAGCAGACACACAGCGTCCCCGTGTCAGTGAGCAGAATACAAGCAGACACACAGCTTCCCCGTGTCAGTGAGCAGAATACAAGCAGACACACAGCTTCCCCGTGTCAGTGAGCAGAATACAAGCAGAGACACAGCGTCCCCGTGTCAGTGAGCAGAATACAAGCAGACACACAGCGTCCCCGTGTCAGTGAGCAGAATACAAGCAGAGACACAGCGTCCCCGTGTCAGTGAGCAGAGTACAAGCAGACACACAGCGTCCCCGTGTCAGTGAGCAGAATACAAGCAGAGACACAGCTTCCCCGTGTCAGTGAGCAGAGTACAAGCAGACACACAGCGTCCCCGTGTCAGTGAGCAGAGTACAAGCAGAGACACAGCTTCCCCGTGTCAGTGAGCAGAATACAAGCAGACACACAGCTTCCCTGTGTCAGTGTGCAGAGTACAAGCAGAGACACAGCTTCCCCGTGTCAGTGTGCAGAATACAAGCAGACAGACAGCTTCCCCGTGTCAGTGAGCAGAGTACAAGCAGACACACAGCTTCCCCGTGTCAGTGAACAGAATACAAGCAGACACACAGCGTCCCCGTGTCAGTGAGCAGAATACAAGCAGAGACACAGCTTCCCCGTGTCAGTGAGCAGAATACAAGCAGAGACACAGCTTCCCCGTGTCAGTGAGCAGAGTACAAGCAGACACACAGCTTCCCCATGTCAGTGAGCAGAATACAAGCAGAGACACAGCTTCCCCATGTCAGTGAGCAGAGTACAAGCAGACACACAGCGTCCCCGTGTCAGTGAGCAGAGTACAAGCAGACACACAGCGTCCCCGTGTCAGTGAGCAGAATACAAGCAGAGACACAGCTTCCCCGTGTCAGTGAGCAGAGTACAAGCAGACACACAGCGTCCCCGTGTCAGTGAGCAGAGTACAAGCAGTCACACAGCTTCCCCGTGTCAGTGAGCAGAATACAAGCAGACACACAGCGTCCCCGTGTCAGTGAGCAGAATACAAGCAGAGACACAGCTTCCCCGTGTCAGTGAGTAGACTACAAGCAGACACACAGCGTCCCCGTGTCAGTGTGCAGAGTACAAGCAGAGACACAGCGTCCCCGTGTCAGTGAGCAGAATACAAGCAGACACACAGCGTCCCCGTGTCAGTGAGCAGAGTACAAGCAGAGACACAGCTTCCCCATGTCAGTGAGCAGAATACAAGCAGAGACACAGCTTCCCCGTGTCAGTGAGCAGAGTACAAGCAGACACACAGCTTCCCCGTGTCAGTGAGCAGAATACAAGCAGAGACACAGCTTCCCCGTGTCAGTGAGCAGAGTACAAGCAGAGACACAGCTTCCCCGTGTCAGTGAGCAGAGTACAAGCAGACACACAGCTTCCCCGTGTCAGTGAGCAGAATACAAGCAGACACACAGCTTCCCCGTGTCAGTGAGCAGAATACAAGCAGACACACAGCGTCCCCGTGTCAGTGAGCAGAGTACAAGCAGACACACAGCTTCCCCATGTCAGTGAGCAGAATACAAGCAGACACACAGCGTCCCCGTGTCAGTGAGCAGAATACAAGCAGAGACACAGCTTCCCCATGTCAGTGAGCAGAATACAAGCAGAGACACAGCTTCCCCGTGTCAGTGTGCAGAGTACAAGCAGACACACAGCGTCCCCGTGTCAGTGAGCAGAATACAAGCAGACACACAGCGTCCCCGTGTCAGTGAGCAGAATACAAGCAGAGACACAGCTTCCCCGTGTCAGTGAGCAGAGCACAAGCAGACACACAGCGTCCCCGTGTCAATGAGCAGAGTACAAGCAGACACACTGCTTCTCCGTGTCAGTGAGCAGAATACAAGCAGAGACACAGCTTCCCCGTGTCAGTGAGCAGAGTACAAGCAGACACACAGCGTCCCCGTGTCAGTGAGCAGAGTACAAGCAGACACACAGCTTCCCCGTGTCAGTGTGCAGAGTACAAGCAGACACACAGCGTCCCCGTGTCAGTGAGCAGAATACAAGCAGACACACAGCGTCCCCGTGTCAGTGAGCAGAATACAAGCAGAGACACAGCTTCCCCGTGTCAGTGAGCAGAGCACAAGCAGACACACAGCGTCCCCGTGTCAGTGAGCAGAGTACAAGCAGACACACAGCTTCTCCGTGTCAGTGAGCAGAATACAAGCAGAGACACAGCTTCCCCGTGTCAGTGAGCAGAGTACAAGCAGACACACAGCGTCCCCGTGTCAGTGAGCAGAGTACAAGCAGACACACAGCTTCCCCGTGTCAGTGAGCAGAATACAAGCAGACACACAGCGTCCCCGTGTCAGTGAGCAGAATACAAGCAGACACACAGCTTCCCCGTGTCAGTGAGCAGATTACACCAGGGAGTCAAGGGTTAGGAGTGAGCAGACTTAAAGTGGAGTTAAGTCCACAATCTGATCAGTCATTATCTTACTGAATGGCAGAGCAGCCTCGAGGGGTGAAATGGTCTACACCTGTTTGTATGGACCAAGGCTCTGCTACTCCCCCTCACTCTCTGTTACTCCCTCACTCTCTGTTACTCCCCCTCACTCTCTGTTACTCCCCTCACTCTCTGTTACTCCCCCTCACTCTCTGTTACTCCCCTCACTCTCTGTTACTCCCCCTCACTCTCTGTTACTCCCCTCACTCTCTGTTACTCCCCCTCACTCTCTGTTACTCCCCTCACTCTCTGTTACTCCCCCTCACTCTCTGTTACTCCCCCTCACTCTCTGTTACTCCCCTCACTCTCTGTTACTCCCCCTCACTCTCTGTTACTCCCCTCATTCTCTGTTACTCCCCCTCACTCTCTGTTACTCCCCTCATTCTCTGTTACTCCCCTCACTCTCTGTTACTCCCCCTCACTCTCTGTTACTGCCCCTCACTCTCTGTTACTCCCCCTCACTCTCTGTTACTCCCCTCACTCTCTGTTACTCCCCCTCACTCTCTGTTACTCCCCTCACTCTCTGTTACTCCCCCTCACTCTCTGTTACTCCCCTCACTCTCTGTTACTCCCCCTCACTCTCTGTTACTCCCCTCATTCTCTGTTACTCCCCTCACTCTCTGTTACTCCCCCTCACTCTCTGTTACTGCCCCTCACTCTCTGTTACTCCCCCTCACTCTCTGCTACTCCCCCTCACTCCCTGTTACTCCCCTCACTCTCTATCACTCCCCCCTCACTCTCTGTTCCTTGTCCTCTGTTAGCCCCCGCAGTAGTTTCTCGACTCTGAACTGTTTCTGTCTCCCAGGTTCAGTTCTCAAATGACGGTATTAATTCTCTAATACCTAATCAACACTCGCAGCGAGAGCGAGGTGACCTCAATGAAGAATGGAGCCTGTTGTAAGGCTGTTTGTGTTTAAGATGATTGCTTTCATCTCTCTGAATAACAGTAATTACAAAAGCACCGTCACACAAATCGACATCCTCCCACAGCCCACACAACCCACACTGCCCACACACCCCACACAACCCACACTGTCCACACTGTCCACACTGCCCACACTGCCCACACTGTCCACACTGTCCACACTGCCCACACTGTCCACACTGCCCACACTGTCCACACTGTCCACACTGTCCACACTGCCCACTCAACCCACACTGTCCACACTGCCCACACTGCCCACACTGTCCACACAACCCACACTGTCCACACAACCCACACTGTCCACACTGCCCACACTGTCCACACTGCCCACACTGTCCACACTGTCCACACTGCCCACACTGCCCACACTGCCCACACTGTTCACACAACCCACACTGTTCACACTGCCCACACTGCCCACACTGTCCACACTGTCCACACTGTCCACACTGCCCACACTGTTCACACTGCCCACACTGCCCACACTGTCCACACTGCCCACATTGTCCACACTGTCCACACTGTCCACACTGCCTACACTGCCCACACAACCCACACTGCCCACACTGTTCACACTGTCCACACTGCCCACACTGTCCACACTGTCCACACAACCCACACTGCCCACACTGTCCACACTGCCCACACTGCCCACACTGTCCACACTGCCCACACTGCCCACACTGTCCACACTGCCCACACTGCCCACACTGCCCACACAACCCACACTGTCCACACTGCCCACACTGCCCACACTGCCCACACTGCCCACACAACCCACACTGTCCACACTGCCCACACTGTCCACACTGCCCACACTGTCCACACTGTCCACACTGCCCACACTGTCCACACTGTCCACACTGTCCACACTGCCCACACTGCCCACACTGTCCACACTGTCCACACTGCCCACACTGCCCACACTGCCCACACAACCCACGCTGTCCACACTGCCCACACTGCCCACACTGCCCACACAACCCACACTGCCCACACTGTCCACACTGTCCACACTGTCCACACTGCCCACACAACCCACACTGTCCACACTGTCCACACTGCCCACACTGCCCACACTGCCCACACTGCCCACACAACCCACACTGTCCACACTGTCCACACAGCCCACACTGCCCACACTGCCCACACTGTCCACACTGTCCACACTGTCCACACAGCCCACACTGCCCACACTGCCCACACTGTCCACACTGTCCACACTGCCCACACTGCCCACACTGTCCACACTGCCCACACTGTCCACACTGCCCACACAACCCACACTGTCCACACTGCCCACACTGTCCACACTGCCCACACTGTCCACACTGTCCACACTGCCCACACTGCCCACACTGCCCACACTGCCCACACTGTCCACACTGCCCACACTGTCCACACTGCCCACACTGTCCACACAGCCCACACAACCCACACTGTCCACACTGTCCACACTGTCCACACTGCCCACACAACCCACACTGCCCACACTGTCCACACTGTCCACACTGCCCACACAACCCACACTGCCCACACTGTCCACACTGTCCACACTGTCCACACTGCCCACACTGTCCACACTACCCACACTGTCCACACTGCCTACACTGTCCACACTGCCTACACTGCCCACACTGTCCACACTGCCTACACTGCCCACACTGTCCACACTGCCCACACTGCCCACACTGTCCACACTGCCCACACTGTCCACACTGTCCACACTACCCACACTGTCCACACTGTCCACACTGTCCACACTGCCCACACTGTCCACACTGTCCACACTGCCCACACAACCCACACTGCCCACACTGTCCACACTGTCCACACTGCCCACACAACCCACACTGCCCACACTGTCCACACTGCCCACACTGCCCACACTGCCCACACTGTCCACACTGTCCACACTGCCCACACTGCCCACACTGCCCACACTGCCCACACAACCCACGCTGTCCACACTGCCCACACTGCCCACACTGCCCACACAACCCACACTGCCCACACTGGCCACACTGGCCACACTGCCCACACTGCCCACACAACCCACACTGTCCACACTGCCCACACTGCCCACACTGCCCACACAACCCACACTGTCCACACTGTCCACACAGCCCACACTGCCCACACTGTCCACACTGTCCACACAGCCCACACTGCCCACACTGCCCACACTGTCCACACTGTCCACACTGCCCACACTGCCCACACTGCCCACACTGCCCACACAACCCACACAACCCACACTGTCCACACTGTCCACACTGTCCACACTGTCCACACTGCCCACACTGTCCACACTGCCTACACTGCCCACACTGTCCACACTGCCTACACTGCCCACACTGTCCACACTGCCCACACTGTCCACACTGCCCACACTGTCCACACTGTCCACACAACCCACACTGTCCACACTGCCCACACTGTCCACACTGCCCACACTGTCCACACTGTCCACACTGCCCACACAACCCACACTGCCCACACTGTCCACACTGTCCACACTGCCCACACAACCCACACTGTCCACACTGTCCACACTGTCCACACTGCCCACACTGTCCACACTGCCCACACTGTCCACACTGCCTACACTGTCCACACTGCCTACACTGCCCACACTGTCCACACTGCCTACACTGCCCACACTGTCCACACTGCCCACACTGCCCACACTGTCCACACTGCCCACACTGTCCACACAACCCACACTGTCCACACTGCCCACACTGTCCACACTGCCCACACTGTCCACACTGCCCACACTGCCCACACTGCCCACACTGTTCACACAACCCACACTGTTCACACTGCCCACACTGCCCACACTGTCCACACTGCCCACTCAACCCACACTGTTCACACTGCCCACACTGCCCACACTGTCCACACTGCCCACATTGTCCACACTGTCCACACTGTCCACACTGTCCACACTGCCTACACTGCCCACACAACCCACACTGCCCACACTGTTCACACTGTCCACACTGCCCACACTGTCCACACTGTCCACACAACCCACACTGCCCACACTGTCCACACTGCCCACACTGCCCACACTGTCCACACTGCCCACACTGCCCACACTGTCCACACTGTCCACACAACCCACACTGTCCACACTGCCCACACTGTCCACACGGCCCACACTGCCCACACTGCCCACACAACCCACACTGTCCACACTGTCCACACTGCCCACACTGTCCACACTGTCCACACTGCCCACACTGCCCACACTGCCCACACTGCCCACACTGTCCACACTGCCCACACTGTCCACACTGCCCACACTGTCCACACTGTCCACACTGCCCACACTGCCCACACTGCCCACACTGCCCACACTGTCCACACTGCCCACACTGCCCACACTGCCCACACAACCCACGCTGTCCACACTGCCCACACTGCCCACACTGCCCACACAACCCACACTGCCCACACTGTCCACACTGTCCACACTGTCCACACTGCCCACACAACCCACACTGTCCACACTGTCCACACTGCCCACACTGCCCACACTGCCCACACAACCCACACTGTCCACACTGTCCACACAGCCCACACTGCCCACACTGCCCACACTGTCCACACTGTCCACACTGTCCACACAGCCCACACTGCCCACACTGCCCACACTGTCCACACTGTCCACACTGCCCACACTGCCCACACTGCCCACACTGCCCACACTGTCCACACTGCCCACACTGTCCACACTGCCCACACTGTCCACACTGCCCACACAACCCACACTGTCCACACTGTCCACACTGTCCACACTGCCCACACAACCCACACTGCCCACACTGTCCACACTGTCCACACTGCCCACACTGCCCACACAACCCACACTGCCCACACTGTCCACACTGTCCACACTGTCCACACTGCCCACACGGTCCACACTACCCACACTGTCCACACTGCCTACACTGTCCACACTGCCTACACTGCCCACACTGTCCACACTGCCTACACTGCCCACACTGTCCACACTGCCCACACTGCCCACACTGTCCACACTGCCCACACTGTCCACACTGTCCACACTGCCCACACTGTCCACACTGTCCACACTGTCCACACTGCCCACACTGTCCACACTGTCCACACTGCCCACACAACCCACACTGCCCACACTGTCCACACTGTCCACACTGCCCACACAACCCACACTGCCCACACTGTCCACACTGCCCACACTGCCCACACTGTCCACACTGTCCACACTGCCCACACTGCCCACACTGCCCACACTGCCCACACAACCCACGCTGTCCACACTGCCCACACTGCCCACACTGCCCACACAACCCACACTGCCCACACTGTCCACACTGTCCACACTGTCCACACTGCCCACACTGCCCACACAACCCACACTGTCCACACTGCCCACACTGCCCACACTGCCCACACAACCCACACTGTCCACACTGTCCACACAGCCCACACTGCCCACACTGTCCACACTGTCCACACTGTCCACACAGCCCACACTGCCCACACTGTCCACACTGTCCACACTGTCCACACTGCCCACACTGCCCACACTGCCCACACTGCCCACACAACCCACACTGTCCACACTGCCCACACTGTCCACACTGCCCACACTGTCCACACAGCCCACACAACCCACACTGTCCACACTGTCCACACTGTCCACACTGTCCACACTGCCCACACTGTCCACACTGCCTACACTGCCCACACTGTCCACACTGCCTACACTGCCCACACTGTCCACACTGCCCACACTGCCCACACTGTCCACACTGCCCACACTGTCCACACTGTCCACACAACCCACACTGTCCACACTGCCCACACTGTCCACACTGCCCACACTGTCCACACTGTCCACACTGCCCACACAACCCACACTGCCCACACTGTCCACACTGTCCACACTGCCCACACAACCCACACTGCCCACACTGTCCACACTGTCCACACTGCCCACACTGTCCACACTGCCCACACTGTCCACACTGCCTACACTGTCCACACTGCCTACACTGCCCACACTGTCCACACTGCCTACACTGCCCACACTGTCCACACTGCCCACACTGCCCACACTGTCCACACTGCCCACACTGTCCACACTGTCCACACTGCCCACACTGTCCACACTGTCCACACTGTCCACACTGCCCACACTGTCCACACTGTCCACACTGCCCACACTGCCCACACTGCCCACACTGTCCACACTGCCCACACTGCCCACACTGTCCACACTGTCCACACTGTCCACACTGCCCACACTGTCCACACTGTCCACACTGCCCACACAACCCACACTGCCCACACTGTCCACACTGTCCACACTGCCCACACAACCCACACTGCCCACACTGTCCACACTGCCCACACTGTCCACACTGCCCACACTGTCCACACTGCCCACACTGTCCACACTGCCCACACTGTCCACACTGCCTACACTGTCCACACTGCCTACACTGCCCACACTGTCCACACTGTCCACACTGTCCACACTGCCCACACTGTCCACACTGTCCACACTGCCCACACAACCCACACTGCCCACACTGTCCACACTGTCCACACTGCCCACACTGCCCACACTGTTCACACAACCCACACTGCCTACACTGTCCACACTGTCCACACTGTCCACACTGCCCACACTGTCCACACTGTCCACACTGCCCACACTGTCCACACTGCCTACACTGTCCACACTGTCCACACAACCCACACTGTCCACACTGTCCACACTGCCCACACTGTCCACACTGTCCACACTGCCCACACTGTCCACACTGCCTACACTGTCCACACTGTCCACACAACCCACACTGTCCACACTGTCCACACTGCCTACACTGCCCACACTGTCCACACTGCCCACACTGCCTACACTGTCCACACTGTCCACACAACCCACACTGTCCACACTGTCCACACTGCCTACACTGCCCACACTGTCCACACTGTCCACACTGCCTACACTGCCCACACTGTCCACACTGTCCACACTGCCTACACTGCCCACACTGTCCACACTGCCCACACTGCCTACACTGTCCACACTGTCCACACAACCCACACTGTCCACACTGCCCACACTGCCCACACAACCCACACTGCCCACACTGTCCACACTGCCTACACTGTCCACACTGCCCACACAACCCACACTGCCCACACTGTCCACACTGCCTACACTGTCCACACTGTCCACACAACCCACACAACCCACACTGCCCACACTGCCTACACTGTCCACACTGTCCACACAACCCACACTGCCCACACTGCCTACACTGTCCACACTGTCCACACAACCCACACTGCCCACACTGTCCACACAACCCACACAACCCACACTGCCCACACTGCCTACACTGTCCACACTGTCCACACAACCCACACAACCCACACTGCCCACACTGCCTACACTGTCCACACTGTCCACACAACCCACACTGCCCACACTGTCCACACTGCCAGAAAACAAAACAGGTTCATTCAGGAATATAATAATCACTCGGCAATTTTTTTGATTTCTCCAGCAAGACTCTCTATAATCTCTGTCTCTACATGTATCGCTCTGTTAATAGCACATGCTAAAGACATTCTGCTCCAAATTGGTCCAATAGTTGTTACTGAATTCTTTCTGCAGATAAAGACGGGGAGCTATGCCTTCCTGTGGGACATGGCAGTGGTGGAGTACACGGCATTAACTGATGATGACTGCTCCTTGACAGTGGTTGGCAATAGTATCAGCAGCAAAGGCTATGGGATTGCTTTACAGCACGGGAGCCCCTACAGGGACCTCTTCTCCCAGAGGTAAGACCTGACTCCACTTCTCCTCTTTAACCTCAGCTCTTAAATTTCTGAGTACTGAACCGTTGGAGTGACGCTATCTAGAGTGCCACCTTGATCTTCTAGTCAACCGTGAATGGACTGGAATGGACTTTGGGTGATTTTAATTCTATCACTTGACACGTTGCTCAGAATGTCTGGGGGTTTTTGAAGATGATTTTCACTGAACACCAAGGAGAGGTTCCAGCAACGGCTTCATTTCTTTTGGAATAAGAGGTGTCATGGTGGCACAGTGGTTAGCACTGCTACCTCACAGCGCCAGGGACCCGGGTTCGATTCCCGGCTTGGATCACTGTCTGTGTGGAGTTTGCACATTCTCCTCGTGTTTGCGTGGGTTTCCTCCGAGTCCGTGTCCCCCGAATGAATTAAAAAACCCTGCAAACTTTATTCTGATGAAGTGTCCGTGTCCGTGGAGTTTTTGGTTTTTTTTTAAATTGGGAACTCTGATCCTTCAGATTTCAATGTTGCCGGTGGGACATCTCAGTTCGAGCCCAGTCCCCGGTACGATGTCGTGGGACACGCCCCTTACTTTCTGTCTGACTAAATCTCGGATAATTTGGTGGGAAAAACCGGCCGTGAAGACTCTCCCACCAATCAGTTAATTTGCCAGGTTGTTTACCCCGTGACACGGGCAGGTGTTTGAGAATGAGGAGAGAACCTTATCCTTAACCTTACCAAAGTGTAAAAACACAAGACACACTCGCATCCACTTCAGTCAGTAGGAAGGGTTGTTAGGTGGTGGGAAATGTCGGTGTGAGGTGCGTGTGTTTTGTTGATCGATGAGAGTTCTCCTGTCTCTGTAACCAATCTACTGCTGCTCTCAGGATCCTGGAGATGCAGGATAGTGGGGACCTGGACGTCTTCAAGCAGAAGTGGTGGCCTAAGATGGGTCGATGTAATCTGAAGAGTCATGCCAATGGGCAGCCAGATGGAAGGGCATTGAAGCTTCAGAGTTTTGCTGGAATATTTTGTATCCTAGCGGCAGGGCTCCTGTTAGCCTGTCTGGTCGCAGCTTTGGAGATCTGGTGGAACAGCAATCGATGTCATCAAGAAGCACCCAAGGAGGTAAGACTCAGTTGTGCGGCCTGCAGCAAGCTGGCCTGTGCTTTGGAGGTGAAAGTTGTGTGTGTGCAATGAAAGGGATCTCAGTAAACAGCCCATCAGCATCGTGTGTCCCAGATTAAGCTCATGATTTGTGCATTTCTGGTATGTTTGATCCACAAACTTCTCAAGTCAAAAGCAGATAGAGGAGCTGATGTTTAAATCACTCCCTCCTTCCCAGGAACCACCTATTGCCCTGCCGGAGAGGTCAGGGAGAATGCAGAGGCCCACATCCAACCATCTTTGTATTGGTTTGGGAGTACGGGGCTTATCCCTAGGAACAGAACTGGGCTCACACCTGCCTGAGTTTCCTGTCTTTGCAGCAAGGCACAGCCCTTAGTGTGGGCATGGTAAGACTCAACCAAAAAGGTAAGGGCCATAAGACATCCCTCTCCCCCCCCTCCCCCACCTCCCCCCTCACCCCTCCCTCTCCCCCTCACCCCTCCCCCCTCACCCATCCCTCTCCCCCCTCACCCATCCCTCTCCCCCTCAACCATCCCTCTCCCCCCTCACCCATCCCTCTCCCCCTCCACCCATCCCTCTCCCCCTCAACCATCCCTCTCCCCCCTCACCCATCCCTCTCCCCCCTCACCCATCCCTCTCCCCCCTCACCCATCCCTCTCCCCCTCAACCATCCCTCTCCCCCCTCACCCATCCCTCTCCCCCTCACCCCTCCCTCTCCCCCCTCACCCATCCCTCTCCCCCCTCACCCATCCCTCTCCCCCTCACCCCTCCCTCTCCCCCCTCACCCATCCCTCTCCCCCCTCACCCCTCCCTCTCCCCCCTCACCCCTCCCTCTCCCCCCTCACCCATCCCTCACCCATCCCTCTCCCCCTCACCCCTCCCTCTCCCCCCTCACCCCTCCCTCTCCCCCTCAACCATCCCTCTCCCCCCTCACCCATCCCTCTCCCCCTCACCCCTCCCTCTCCCCCCTCACCCATCCCTCTCCCCCTCACCCCTCCCTCTCCCCCCTCACCCATCCCTCTCCCCCCTCACCCCTCCCTCTCC